>NW_025335440.1:15255755-15454294 GCF_004798865.1 Varanus komodoensis | reverse complement strand
GGAACCTAGTTGAGAAGCCTGATCTAAGCATATGAAAAGGAAATTCTACATCTAGCAGAGACTTTTGGCTGCTGAATCATGAATAGGAAGTCCAAGAGTCTTCCTTTCCCACATTTAAAAAACATTCCTTGTTTTCAGGAGTCCATATGCATTCCAGATAATAATTTGAAAGAAGTAAATCATGATCAATTAAGCCAATGTAGACAGATTTTCTAGGCCTGAATTTTGTTGATGGTATATCTGACGAGTGTTGCCTAAAATCTCTTCTTGATGTGGATTCGGGTCTTGACTTCATTTTTACCATGACTCATAGTATCATTGGATAATTCTCCATACAAACAGAATTTCCTTTTTCTGGAGAGAAAAAGGCATAAAGAGATCATACTTGTGAAGAGATAGATTGGAAAGCATTAAATGTTCTATACATACTTTCCTCCTTAGACCTTTATTGATTGGTGTCGGTTGGTTGGTTGGTTATTCTTGCATGATTAGGGAAAGGATAGTTAACTTGGGACTTCAGGATTATAAAAAATGAGATCTGCACCTCCACCAAATACCTCCAAGAAAGAGGTGCACCACTATAAGTTCCACTGATGGTTGTCCATCACGCAAGGCTTATATGGAGACAGGGTTGTGTAGCAGTCCTTTTTGCATTCCCAGCCAACTCCCCTTAGCCTGGTGTGCCATGAATGTGCCTTTTCTTTTGTATTTGCCTTGTTCCCACATTCTCAAGAACAAGTTCCTTAACAGTGGCTTCATCTTTGTAGGCTATTCTCCTTTCAAATATCTGTTACAAATTGCAGAATTATATCTGTGTGTGTTACAGGTGTGTAGGCTTAAACTAGTGTGTTTGGCATTGCCTGCCCTGTATCCTGCCACAGAGGTCAAGCCTCATTGAGCAAATCTGAGCACAGAAATTAAAGTTTCCAAAAGTCAACTGTGGAATGAGGTCAGAAGAGAATGAACAATAACAAAGGCACTTAACACAAACAGAGTAGGCTTTATCTAAAGCACGGGTGAGTGGTTTGTGGCCCTCTAGATGCTGTTGAACCACGGTTCCCAGCAGCCACATGTTCCCCACCCCCAGTCTAAAGACAACATCAGCAAAGTGCCATTAGCTGATCTTCCACCAATGCATGGTGCAGGGGGTATTCTCCAACCTGGTACCTTCCAGATGTTTTTGACTGTAATGCTCATAATTCCTGACCACTAGCTGATGAAAGCGTTTGTCTAAAACATCTGGATAACACCAGGTTGGAGAAGGCTGCCTTCTAGCTACTTCCAGATGGCTTTAATTTGATCACATCCACCAGCAGTGAGTAATCTCTGGTCTCTAATCTTGCCTATGAGGTATTCTAGGAAAGAATATTCCCACACTTTGATCTTCCCCATGGTTCTTGTTAAGGGGGAGATTAAAAGTAAGGGCGCTTCAAACCATGTAGCATGGCCTTGAGGAACTGTACTGTTTCAGATACTCTTCAATGCTCTTCACTCTGCCACAGGGTTCTGCTATGGGTCAGTACTCAAGCAGGGGGCCAGGCTAGATCAGATTTCACAGGGAAAGACAACAGAAAGAAAACAGCGCTACAGAAACTGAAAGGGAGTCCTCTCTGGAAGAAAGAAAGGGATGTTTATATGTTGTTCCAACAAGGAGAAGCTCAAGGCGGAACCTTAGATACAAGTCTGGTTGCCTTTCAGTTGCTTGGCTGCACCTCTGCATATACACTGAAGCCTTGTCTCTCCATGGAATCTGGCCTTTTCTTGCGGATGGGGGCTGCCAGGATGGGAGGGTGGCTCTGGCAGGCTCATGGGTGGAGTCGTCAGAGCGTGGACCCTCTTTCCCACATCCCAGGAAGGTGCCACGGCAGGCAAAGGCGGGAGAGTGGCAATGGGTGCAATTGGAGCTGCAATGAGGCCACCAGCCTGGCATGGTTGGGTAATGCACAGGGCTTCCTAACTGGGAAAGCCCATGTGCAGCGAGAGGTGGTCCTTGCCCCAAGTGTTGGATGGAGCAAGGAGATGCAGACCCTGAGCCACAGCAACCCTGAGCAACACTGGTTTGTTCTGTTCTGGAAATGCTCATTTGGACCAATCTCTGGTTGCTGTAGCAAGTGCTAGCTTTCCCATGTGCTGGTGGCCATTCCCAGTCGTTCATGACACCGTCAAAGACACCCTCTTGAAATCAAATTGCCTTATATTCTGCAAGGCTCCCTCCTCCCTCCCTCCCTCCACCCAATCTCTCTCTCTCTCTCTCTCTCTCTCTCTCTCTCTCTCTCTCTCACACACACACACACACACACACACACACACACACACACACTTTTATTTATTTACTTATGGAATTCATTTCAGGCTTTTCATTATAAAATAATCCCAAAGCAAGATGCAACCAATAAAACACAATGCAATCATACAATATTGAGCCAAATGTCTCATCAAGCAGAGGAGAATTGTAGCAGGTAAATAACAGTTCACAGGATGCCACTGAAAGGGTAAACAGAGAGACCGAGAGAGAATTCAGTCAAAAGCCTGGCTGAGGGAGGCCTTTTGTTGTCACCCAAAGCTTGTAAGACTTGGTGAAGAGGGGGAAGTCACGGTGCCTGCAGCAAGAGCACCTTCTCTTGGGTTGCTGCATATCAAACTCCAAGCAACCTTGGCAGCAGCAAGAGCACATGGAGGGAAAGGTGGGTCCCACATGTGGGCCCAGCCCCTGAGGTCTGCACATCCCATAATCATGACCTGACCTCCACACATTCAGCAGAACATGTGCAAGTATGCATGGCTATACTGTCCGTGCTTTCAGACATGCAAAGTCCTGGGACTTCCGAAAGAGGACGCCTGCTTTTCAGACTGTCCTGAGCCTTCCAGCTTCACTCACAGAACGTAGCATTTTATAGAAGAGGTAGAAGATGCCCTACACAAATAAGAAAAGAGACTTGTTTGGGGGGTTGCTTAGTGCATGGAGTGGGCCGATCTTCTTATACGAATACAAACAAGCGGAGAACATGTTGGATAAATTATTGTGAGACCCTCAACGCCTCATTAAGGGTTTTCATTCACTTGAATTGGGCTGTGAGACAGGCTCTGGTATTGCTAAAGACCAGATACTCCTCATCCCCAGTGAAACCAACCAATTGTCAATAAAAAATAAATGGGTCTAAATTAAAGGCTCTCAGCCCCCCACCCCCACCCCTGTGGAGTTTGCTACCCTGTTTATAAGGACCCATCCTTAGGTACTCATTATGAATTGGTGCTAGAATGAGAACCAGTTACTCAGATGACAATCCTATTTACACTTACATGAGAGTAAGACCAGTGATCCCGACTGGGTTTACATCAGAATGGTAAAGAAATTAACTTTCTCATTATGGGATTGTCCAAAGTTACAGATGGGTGCTTGGTGAATTTTAATTAAAAGTAATATGTAATCTAGTTTTCATTACTCAGGGCATAAAATGAAGTAAAACAGTCCCAGAGCTTTATAGACAAAACCAATGAACTCATTCCTTTATTTCTAAATGTGCTACTGTCATCAGTAGTTAGCCTTTATTCATTTCCTAAGACTGTGGCTTAAACCCAAGACACAAAATAAGCAAGAATCTTCTTGAAGACAGACTTTCACAACCAAGTAGCAATTACTTTTGAGCTCGCATCACCGATTACAGTAAAAGCAGCAGATCTGAGTATACATAGTTATAATCACATAATGGCCTCTTTAAAAAAATACTGGCAGTTGTTGTTAACCAAAGTGCCTAAACGAAGCAGGCAGAATCCAGAAACTGAAGGACTAGGCAAATTTTACTAATTCATAAGGAAGCAGAACCCTGATGAAGCAAGCAGATGTAGCAAATAGCAGAGTCAAACAGGGCAAGCTTCTAATAGAACAGAACCACCACTACCACAAAACATGGTGAACTTATGCATCTTTTTAATGCAGGAAACCTTGGCTAAAAGGAAACTTATTTTGCTCCATCTGCTGGCTAAACAATATCCCACACACACACCTTGTGACCCCTGTTTTCAGCCGGGGTCTTTAGTGGATGGAGCCCTTTGTACTCCTGAGTGGCCCTGTCACGGCACATATTAAGTGCTGTATAAAAATTAAAATAAAAAAGACCAAAGCAATGTTTGGCTTGCACATCTATTGGGTGAGATTTTTGTCATCGCTGTTCCAGTCCTTATTCATAGAAATGAGAGAGCCAGTGTGGTGTAGTGGTTAAGAGCGTGGGACTGGGACTCAGACGATCTGGGTTCGAGTCCCCACTCAGCCATGGAGTCCACTGGGTGACTTTGGGCCAGTCACAGACTCTCAGCCCAACCTACCTCACAGGGTTGTTGTGGTGGGGATAAGATGGAGGAGGAGAGATGATGTAAGCTGCCTTGAGCCCTTTGCAGGAAAAAGGCAGGGTATAAATCCATAAATAAATAAAATAAATACATACATACATACATACATTTAAAATTAATGCCATTTACATACAGAAAAGATAGTATATGCAACAACACACAGCAGCAAGCACACCTGCTCTTGGCTGGACTGGCCCTGTTCGTGGCTCAGGCAAGCCATGCCTCTTTCAGGATTCTCCATTCCGTTCCCCTGGCCTCTGGTTGGGTTGTGTGTTTTGGTTTGTACGCACAGCAACACATGCACACGCAGACTCACAGCTGTGACAGTGCAGCTATGTGCAGGCATACACAGGAGTCTGCTCTGGATGGCCATCTGTGAGGGGTACTGTGGGAAGCTGTGCAAGATGGCCGTCTGCCGGGGATACCACCTGCCCCCTGCAAGGTGGCCAGCCCACAGGTCCAGTCCCTGAACTGAGTAGGGGATCGGCCCATATGGTCTCCAGCAGACGAGACACAGACAGAGGTAGACAGGAACTGGTGCGTATGTCTGCTCAGAAGTAGGGCTGTATGAATCAGAGAAAATTGAGTTCACCAAAGTTCTCCAAATTCTTTCTTGAAACTCAGACTAGGGCCTGCATCAGATTGCAAGCTTCTGATAAAAATCTGTGTGTGTGTTTCAAAGGGCACCTTTTGAATGTGCCTTTTTCAAAGATATACCTGTTGTCAATCACAGGTGTTTTGGTTTTGGTTTTTGGAGGGGAGGTGAATTACATTGCAAACTTGGAAAAATGGGGATTTTGAATACAACCTCCATTGGAGTCCATGTGCAGTCCAGAAGGTCTGGACCACATAAATCCAGAGGGTTTTTTTTATGAACTGAAACTAATTTTTCGAACATCCTTATTCAGAAGGCAAGTGAGCAGAGAATTGCAGTGAAAGATGCACAGGCAGGTCAGGCAAAGTGAGTATGCAAAAAGAAAAAAGATTCAAGAATAAGCAAGGATCTCTCAGTGTTCCCTTAATTAAAATGTCCTCTTGCCAACAGAGCCCTTCTAGTTAACAGACAAAAGCCTGAGGGCACAATCCAAAGGGGTTCCCCATAATCCCCTGAATCCAGAGGATTATGGGCATTCTGTGCATAGCAGGAGAAGCACATGGCAGGAAGATATACACAGGGCTGCTGGATTTATTTATTTATTTGTTTGTTTATTTATCAGACTTATATGCCACCCCATTCGCCAAAGCCTTGGGACGGCTGACAAATGGATACCACTTATGGATACCACTTATGCTCACAGAGTCTTCTTCCTTCTCCTCCCAGTTCTACAAAGCAGAGTCTTTTCCAAGGATGGAAAGCATTTTATGTACTTAGAAAGTGCTCCAGCCACATGCTGCAGGATCAGGCCCCAGCTCCACCTCCAATCAAGTTATGGAAATCAGAGCTCAGACCCCAAGTACCCCTGGGTTGCATCTTAGAATAGACACAGATATAATTTAAAATAAATTAATATCTTCCACTGTAGCAGGTTTTTATTTGCACTTTCCTCCTTTCTTGAAACAGAGGCAGTTCTTTGACTCTGGCAGTTTGTGTTCTCCCAGGGTGGCAGTGCAGAGAAACAGAGACATTGCCTTATATTTCCAGAAACAGCATGATTTTTGAGGGGTGCAGCAAGTATTTCCTTTGTGGTTTGTATTCCTAACATAGTAATTTAAATCATGTAATGCAAGCAACATAAGGCAATGCAAGGAACATTCGAACCACAGTTCAGTCCCACGGATGTCAACATGAGAAGTTTGGCATTTCCATCTTTGGAAAATTTACCTGAGAACAAGTTTCCAGGTAGCCAGTTGGCCTTAAGTAAAAATGTGTAAAATTGGACTGTAAATCTTCCCTTGCAATAAATGAGATTTTAAACTTTTACAAACTTGGCTGGCTCTTACCCCTAGCATCCCTGTTAACATCCTACTTTCTTCTCTGAAAATGCAATAAAGATGGTTAAACAGATGGCACAAAAGAGTACCGAGATTCCTCTCCTGTGAGAGAGAGAGAGAGAGAGAGAGAGAGAGAGAGAGAGAGAGAGAGAGAGAGAGAGAGATGCTTTTGTTTGGGGAGGGGGTAGTTTCTTCTGAAGAAGGGCTTCGTGTAAGACCAAAGACTCGCTTCCATCATTCTAAACACTGGTTAGCTTTTTAAGTGTTGTCTCTTTGTCAAGATAGCGGGACCCATTAGAGCTCCTGGTAACTTTGAGTTATTTAGTAATTTACACCGAGCTTTCTTCTCCTCTCCAGAGAACTCGTGGTCAGGATTTGTCCACAGACGGGAGCATGAATGATTACCACTGGAGGCATTTCTGAGAGGGGCTTGTTCAGGAACATTATATCTCAAGCAAAGGCACCGAGACTATTTATTAGATGAAAGCTTGTGAGACTCACTCTGGAGTCATCATGCCATAAAGATGTCTTTAAAAGCACCCACTTTCATAACCATCAGAGACTCCTCGGTGGCTTTTGTCCAGCTCTGTAAGGAAGCGAGAGCTGTGCTTCAAAACCCTGCCGGTCCTCATTAAAATCTGCCACTTCCTCCCCGGCTCACACCCTCGCACTGTTTACGAGGCTTCATCATTAAAAGCTAAAAGCACCCCGTCCCTCCAAGCAGGGCCGTGACGCAGGCGCGCGGTGCGAGCCAGGCTCTCTTTGGCGGGGTCCCATGTGAGCATCTCCTCCGCTTCCAAAATGGCCTTTTTTATCAGTTTACGGCTGGCGCTCAGTTCACATCAGGAAAGCTTTGCAGGTCCTGTGACTGGTTCCCCGCCCCGATCCAGAACCGCGGACAGCCGCTTGTTGATTCGCGCTACCACTGAGTTCTGACTCCCTCTTGTGGTGCGCCTGAGAAATCTTCCACGATGTCTTCACGTTGCGTTTCACAGGAAAGGAGGCTGAAAGAGGGGAGAATGAAAACAGGAGAGTGCTCGGAGGTATTCAGCCAGCCAGCAGGGAAGCAGCCCGGCTTCTCTTTGCATCTTTATTGTCATATGCGACACTTGATAAAGGGCCTTTTTAAAAGTAAACAGTTTCTGAGCACTACCTTCCAAGCTTCTCCGAGAATGAGAATGAGAACGCTTTCATACATTCCATTCATGCAAGGCTGATGGAGTGAACAAGAAAGAGGATTGAACTATGTGCTACATTAAAGGCACAGGTGTCTCCCCAGGCCCTTTGTAATTTTCTGAAAAGCAGCCACAGGAAGGGACACTCTGGGTTCAGATGGTGGGAAAAGGAGCCAGCCTCTTGCCCTGCACGGCTTTCCTACTGAGCACCCTCAGAAGATTAGATTAGTCTCCAAAACCATTTTCTGCAAATAGGTTGAAGAGCAGGGACTAACTGGGAAGGGGACGGAGATGTGCAGTGGGACATACATAAACACATATGCACCTTGCATTCCAGTTTAGATTACACATGCATCCTCTGCAGAAGATGGATGGACAGATGGATGGACAGACATGTGGCTGCATAATGATTCTCAGGAACAAGAGTCCAATGCACTTTTAGTGTAACATGCCATTTGAGATAAGTACTGCTAAGTGCATTTGATGGCCGCCACACAGACACTGGGGAAATCCATGTACCTCTGTGGTAGAAGACGTGCTTTTTGTGCATCTTCAATCCAAGGATCTCAAGTAGAAAGGCAGGAATCTGGAAAAGCCACTATCAGCCTGCTGGGACCTGACTTCCTGGAGTCAGGCAGAAGTCTCCATAAAAGCTTTTATTGCAGCAATTCCAGTAATTTCCTACACGCCTTTACAGTGTCAATAAAAATCCACAGTTAAGAGATCGCAAGAAAGTTACTCAAAAATCAGTTCTCGAGCATCATAACGAAACAGCCCACATTTCCCTGGGTTCAGCTCATAGAACAAGTCCCCAAAATTTCACAGTGCCAGAGAAAAGCCAGGCTGTGCATTGTTTCCTGAAAAGTCTACCAAAGGTTGCTGAGACATAAATACAGGGGAGGTCACTAAAGATCATTTTCAGACATTTGATCCTGGCAAGGAGATCTGGCTTTTGGGTTATTATGCTTCACCTCTGCCCGGTCCTCTTTAGGTGACACTGCACCCAAGAAAACCTCCCCACCAAGGACCCTCTCCTGCCAAGATTTCTTTCTACTTCCCTGCTCCCATGGAGGATGTCCCAAACCAAGAAGCAGGAGCCTCTGTCAAGGTCAAGTCCCCCAGCTGTGGATGATAGGCTATATCAGGCCCTGTACCTCACTCCCTCCCAGCTTGACAGTGAGTAGGAAAGGCCTGGTAGAACTGCATTCTCAGTGTTGGAGCTTCCCAGGTCCGAGCCTGTCCTCATTGTTGGAGTCATAGGTTGCAGCTCCCACCCACTCCAGACATAGTAAGCCTTCAGCAATATGCTTCCTTCACTTCCTTCTGGATTCATCTCAAGTTCTTCCCATCCCAAGTTTGAAAAAAATGCACATTTTGAAAGCGTTTTTTAATCAAAAACAAATTGAAAAAGTCTCATGCATCCAGACAAGCCAAATTCAGTGGGCACAGCAATTCCACCAAAAAGATCATGTCATGTTTGCCCACCGTACAACTGAGAAGCAGGAGAAGCCAGTCCTAAAAGAGAGCTGGCAATCCCAATTCAGCACGAATGTGGTACAATCCATGGGGATTCAAACCCAGGTTTTTAAAAGCAACACATTCAAAGCCCTGGACAAAATTGTGAGTTTTTATTTCTCCCACAGTCATATTTTTTAGATCTCAGACTCTTTCCCCCTCAGATATGAAGACATGCATGCGTTTTTTTCTCAGAAATGAACTGAAACTAAATTCTCACCCATCACTATCCAGAGGAGACAACATTGATCTGAATAAGCCAGTGTTCCAACTTAATAAAGGACATTGCCATGTGTTCATAGGGAATTGCTAATCTTGGCGGAGTGAGGCAGCTGGTTTGTGTCACGAAAGTGCAGCAAATTACAAGTGATTTAGGGTGTACTCCATGCCTGTTTATAGGGCTTAGAATTCCCAGCAAGGCTGGCTGGAGAATGCTGGGGGATGTACAGCTTCTTTCTATCGAAAGTTGCTTTGGACTGCAAGCTTAATGCAATATTGCTGTGTTTTTACTGGCAGGGAAGGAGATGCTTGTGGGATCTAGTGCTCCAAGCAAGCGCTGGGCACAAAGTAAGGGACAGGGGCTGGCCTTAGGAGTGGGTAAGCTGTGGAGCTGCCCTGGGCCAGAGGATGAAAGAGACACTGCTTGGTGTTTGTGGAGAGAGCCGGTGTGGGGTAGTGATTAAAAAGCTGGACTGAGATCCTGAGAGATCCAGTTCTAGCTCCTCACTTGGCCATGGAGCTCACTGGATTATTATTATTATTATTATTATTATTATTATTATTATTATTATTATTATTACTCTGAGCCAGTTACTCACTCGTAGCCTAATCTACCTTCTGGGGTTGTTTTTGTGAAAACAAAATAGAGCTACTGTATGTACCCCATGAGAGGGAAGAAGGCAGCTCTACCTGCAAGAGGATGGTGGTGGTGGTGGTGGTGGTGGTGAATCTGCCATGAGCTCGGTTGAGAAGGGCGACATGCCCTAACGCAGCAATCCTAACTGCTCGGTGTTACTCCCAGGGGACTGATCCAGCCAAGCCCGCTTCATTGCAGATCTGAGGATACTTTGAAAGAAATGAAACCACTTTGGTCGAAGCTGATATACAGTTTATTGGGTATAATGAAATATGAACGTAAAATATAAACAAGCCAAAAAGTAGCTTATGCTTCCCCATCACTCCATTTATTTATTTATTTATTAAAACATTTTAATAAATAAACATGCTGATTCCCTGGATTTGCCATTGACTGCTCTGTGGGCCTTCAGAGTACCACCTGGGCAAGTGCAACATCCATTTTTTTCCCCAAGCAGAGAAAAAAGATGGTGCCTCTTGCCATGGATTTTGCATATTTCCTCTCTCCCACTGTTTCAGTGGATGCCAGTATATACTGGCTGTAACATTCATTCCTGGGAGATGGGAAGGGGCTGAAGCTGCTTCAGTAAACAGTTTTTGTTCTCACAGCCAAAAGCAGCTCTTATCAGAACATTATATTCTGGGAAAGTAGCTACAGAGCAGTTATCTCTGGTGCTCTTTCCAACAAGCTGAAGGCCAGGAGGCATTGGCATAGCTTCAAATAGCTATCCAGGCTTTAGGACACTGGGAAAATTCACTGTACTTCCTGTGTAATCTCAACCATCTCCTCACTGCTTTCCAGCAGAGCCCACGCAATGTTCACACTGTGGAGCAAATTCTATTAAATTCTATGGGCTATTTATTTGCAGCGGTTATACTCTGCCCTGAGAAGCTTCCAAAAATAAGTAGAAGGGCAGTCCTGCCCTTAGGCTTACCATTTCGATTTAAGGCCTGGAAAAGTAATAAGGAGGGAGGAAGGATCTGTGTGAACCTATTTTCTTTTAAGCAGCTTTTGGAAGGGAGGGCAACCATTCATGTGTCCTTTTACTCCAGCTCACAGGACTTTTGGTGCGAGAAGCGGGGGGCCCTCATTCCCTGCTTCATGAAGCTCCAGGTGAGGAAAGCAGTAATGTAGCTCACCTGGCTGGCTGTTTCTCCCACTTCTGCTCACAGGCAGGGCCAGCCCTACCATTCGGTAGAGTGAGGCAGCCACCACGGGTAGCGGATGCTAGGAGGAGGGCGACATTAGCTGCCCCCCGGCTATTTCTTCCGAGCTTCACCACCACCAATGCCATCCCCTTCTGTAGGAGGACAGAGCCATCTAGTCCATCTGGCTTTTGTACCTGCAGTTGGTAAGTGAGGGAAGGATGTCCCCTTCTCTTGTACCTCTGGTATCAAAGGGGCAGTCCCATTCACAGAGAGATTGAATTGTCTCTGTGAAGGGCGATGCATGCACCCTTTCTCGACCCCAGAAATTGGTGTTGGGAGAGACAGGAGTGAAGACCTTTCAATTTAAATTTTGATATATGTGATTTTCCACTGAGCATATGTGTAACTATTCGAATTCCTACAATCCAGAAATAAAAGATGTCCATATTTTCTAAAGAAGTTGCAGACCATGAATTGGAGAAGAAAGTTCTGTGATGTGCCATATCTTCCTTCCACCACAACACCCCCTTTTCTTTTTGCTAGAGACTTTTGGAGAGAGTATTTTGTCTATATAAAAAATTATCATCAGCTTCTTCCTTTCGTACTTGGGTTTTACTAGGTAAAATACTTCTTCCAAGTCTTCATCCAATTATGACTGCATCTAATGTTTCATAAGTGATTTCTATAGTAGATTAACTTTGTGGTTTCATGGTTACAAAGTATAATATTTGTTAGGGTATTAAAAATTAGAATCATCATTTCCAGGTTTAACTGTTTTCCTTTATATATCTCTCTAGCACATTTACAGAGGAGGGGGATCATTTCTTGGTGCATAATGAGCCATGCGTGTTAATACTATGAATAGTAGTTTAAAATAGCACTTCAATTAAACTCCTAGGGCCCAGCTATTGGCAGAAATCTAAGGGCTGTAATCAAAGTAAGTAGTAGGAATCTGCTGATTCTGGGAAATTCATCTTGTTTGCACTCAACAGACCTCTGTCCACTTCCAATCCACTGACTGGAAGCAGACCAAAACAAGGGGAGGTTCTGCAGATGCTTGTGGTTTGCACATTTTAAAAAATACACCTAAGGAGATCCACATACATTAATGAAATTTGCATAAATCATGGTATTTTGCACATTTTGCACAAATCAGCACCTGAAAAGCACGTTGCCCAGTTTACACAAATCACATGATTACCACATGCTGTTTTGGCTGTTGATACGTGCTGTTGTTAGTCGCGAAGTCGTGTCCGACCATCACAACCCCGTGGACAGCATTCCTCCAGGCCTTCCTCCCAGTGCACAAATTATTCTGCAAAATGATGCAAAATGATCTGCACAATATTGCACAAGATGTCACACCAATTGTCCCCGGGTGTTACACAGGGCACTGAGCAAGCAGTCCCATAAGTAGCCATGGTTCCACTCGTGGCCTGTGCAGTCACAAGCTGAATGACACCCGTTTTTGTAATTCTTCTTCTAGTATCTTCTTGGTTAGAACCCAGAGTCACCACGGGAAGGACAAAGAATACATGACCTGTAAAGAGAAAATATCCCCCCGATGTTGCAGAATGCCAAATGGATAGAAATGCTGTCCATCAAATTTGCAGTACTTCCACATTGTCATAGAAACATCCAGATGAGTATGAGAAGGAGAAGATAGGAGGTGGATTTTGCATTTGCAGGGTAAGACCACCAGCCATGGATGAGGGAGGAATGGGGGGAGGGGGTATAGATATGGTTAGATAGATTTTTAAGAAAATTCAATAGGATATCAATATTCCTGTCATTGCACAGTATAGAAAACTGATGAGGTAAATGAACAATATTCCATGTCCTTGTCCTCATCCTCTTCCATCCACATCAAAAGCTCAGATCCATGTCCATAAATTTCCCTCCTTAAATTTTGCATTTATAAAAAAGATGGGAGGGGAACTCAGTAAAATATCTTTCAGATTGACTAGTCTTTGATGTCGCTGTTTTGACATCTTCTCTTCTAGGGACTGGGGAAAACTCGGATAGGATGTAAAATCCTTTTAAAAGAAGGGGAAAATACATGTTTGCCGACAGCTTCCTTTTGAAGCGGCTATAGATTGATGATGCTTAAGCACAATAGTAAGTCCAGCCGATCCCTTTTCATGTTTCAGAAAAGCCAGAGCATGCCAAAAAATATAGTGCTGAGTTCCGTAAAGAATGAAGCGATGCCCGAGGAAGCACTGTTATGAAAGTAAGTCAAAATGGAGCGGGAACCCAGTGCGGAGATGCTGTGTGGGTGACCTGCATGAATAAAGGGGGTGAATTAAGTAAGCACACGATAATGATGGGTTCTCAAGATAAACACCAATGGCACCTGATTGATCAGCAGAGAAGAAAGGAAAAGCATCCGGAGACGAGCCAAAAAGAGGCTTCCTCTCTGTCTCTGACAGAAATTGATCTGAGTAAATTAAAGACTTGTTCTGCAGGGCTTAGAGCTACTGGGGGGGAAATAGATGGTGCCGCCAATGTCGGAAGCCAAGTTCCTCCTTTAAATCACTTTTGGAGGCCACAGACCTGAAAGCAAAGTTGATAGTTTGGGGAGAACGCAAGACACAAGTCACTGGAACAGAAGGACCGTTCAGGAAAGGACTGCCAAGCAGCTGTGATTGGTGAAAGCTGGGCATGTGTTCCATCATATAATAATAGCGAGAGTCACTTGGGACTCAAGATTTGCAAGGAAGGATCCAAAGGGATGCAGGGGGTGAATGCTGTGGTACTAAAATGTGATGTTAATTAATGAATAAGTGTTACAAAGACACCACTGAAATGGCACAGGAATTTGGGGGCGCTGCCTTAACCCCATGTCCTAAGACAGTCATGGACTGTCTCAGGCCAAGATATGCCCCAAAAGAGGAAGCCAAGGTGAATGCTTCACTGGCATTCTCCACTTAAACCATTTGGAGCTAGTTGGAGTTCTGCGTTCAGTCAGTGACCGGAAATACTGAGGGAAGGACTCTGCCCACTGGTGGAGCCCCTGCTTTGCGCGCACTAGTTTCCAAATTCAAAAGCTGGCCACTTCAGGCCGGGATCAGGAAGAACCTTGCTGGAAACTTGGAAGAGCTGTTGCCAGTTAGTATGAACAATACTGAGCTAGATAGAGGAGCAGATTTGCTCCATAATAGGCAGCTTCCAATGTTCCTAATATAGCAACCACACCCTTTCCTACTACATAAAAAGCTTCGAATCACGTCAGTCTTCACTAGCTCAATGCCAAAAAAGCCTTTGTCTCCCCACTCCAGAAAAAAGTCAGTCCTCCTTAGGGTCTGTTTAAATCAATTGCCTTTAATTAGTTGAAATCTGCTGCTGACCAATGCCATTAACTTGCCAGTTAATGGTAGTTAAACATGACTAGCTTTCACTGCAACACGGTAGGGTTCTATCGGCATTGAAAAACCTTGTTTCATCTATGTTTTGCAGATTGTCAGCCACCTATCATTCCATTGTCTGGTCATTCACAGAATAGGATTTTGTGCAAGTACATTTATATATATTTTCACACATTTGGAGTTGTGCAAAATTTGCACTCCTAAACAGTGCCAAATGCATATTTTCGTGCTTCATCCTATGGGGGAAATGCACAAAACATTTTATCTTGTTTAATGCTGTGTATTTTTCCATGACTAAATCCATGTAAAATTACATAAAATTAAAAGCTGGCCCACAAGTCCATGGAAGCAGTAGAATTTGGGAAAAGACAGTCCACTGCTGATAACTCAGATCTGATCTGAGTCCAAGCTGACTTCTCGGAGATCCTTAGAACATCACTTCTGGTGTCCGCCATGTAACTCAGTTCTGTCCCCAGTTAGTAGCATTACAACAGTATCGCTCTGTGCGTGGGGGCGAAGGAGCTTTTGTGAGAATTAACCAGTCCTTTTGTATCTCTCAGATCTTTATCTCAGCACCGCTGTGGCAGTTATAAATTACCGCCTTGGCTATACATTAGAATGAGTTCCACAGCACTGGGGCTGATTACCTTACCGGTGTTTATCCGTGTTCTTCGTGTTGCCAAATTGTACACTGCTTTACAGTTTCCTACCTGGCTTTACACTCTGTTTACATGAGCCGCGTGTCGCTGCAAGAGTGGAATCAATAGAAGGGAGATGTACAGCCCCTGCATCAGAAAGGTTACTGCAGTTGGGAAAAAGCTGATGAAGGCTGGAAGTAATGAGCTGGAACATCCTGAAAGTAATTCCTAGCAGCACTAAAGACAATCATATAACTTCACTTGACATGGGTAATCCTCGGTAGACAGAGGAAGTATAGCAGTGGGGTTTTCTTGCCCCGGAAGGGAGTTTTGTGATCTCTGGAGAGTGAGGTATGCGGAATACCTTCTCAGCAAGGAATAAAGGTCAGTCGGGGTCTATCAGAGGAAGAAATGCTCACCCCATGGGGTATCCTTCACACTCCCTGCATGCACAGAGCTTCAGCCTTCCATGTTTGCTTGGAGGGATGTCCCAGTTATTCCAGTGGGATGCAGATCCTAGTGAATGCATTCAGGGTTTCGGGATTTGGGACAGAACTCTGGTTCAAGCACAGTTCCGGCTCTGAGAGGACCCTGGGCGAAGGTCCTCAGGGAGGCCTCATCCTGTGTTGACAAGTGGCCCCAGGATTACCTGGTGGAGGGCTAACAACTGAACTCCAGGAGTGGCTGGGAGCCACCATTTCTATTTTTAAAAATTTATTTAATTTCCGTACCACCCAACAGTCAAAGTTGTCTGGGTGGTTCACAAAAAGCCACAATAAAATATATGATTAAAACATTGTAGATGTTTGCAATACAAGTGTTAAAACCTAATAAAAACGGGGAAAATTATACATTAGGAAAACCCTGTAGACCCTAACAACCAGCAGGCCCCAGTAACTAATTAAATGCACCGCTGTCATTACCTAGAGTCAAAAAGGTAGTAAAGTTGGTGGGGAGCTTCTTCCATGACTAGGAGGCCACCACCAAAAATGTTTTTCTCCTTGTTGCCACCATCTGAGCCTCCCGTAGAAGTGACAGTCAGAGAAAGGCCTCAGAACATGATCGTAGTATCTATTAACTTCCTTTGAGCACGCAGAGTAGCACTGTGGGAAATTTAAATGGAGGCTCACAGGCACAGCTGCCTGAAGAGGAGAACCCAAGGAAGATGTCCTTGATGGTGGGTCCTGCTGGGGACCTCTCTAGGACCTCCAAAGCTGCTCCAAAGTGCCTGCTGCTAGTCTAATAAATCAGGGCAACATGTAAATCATCCAGTTCTCCCTTTTATTCACGCTGTGGTGGAAGCTTGAAATAAGACTGAAACATGAAGAAGTTGGCCTTGGCAGCTACGATGAAGACAGGGCTGAGTCCCAGCCTCCCTCCCCACCCCAATGAATACGCAAGGGGGTAACAAGTGATGGCTCTGTGGTACTTGGACTGAGACCCACCAGGGCTGAAGTTGGCCATTGCAGAACCCTTCCATTTTATTTTTTACCTGTTCTAGTATAGCACTGGCTGGGCATGTACATGGTTGCAGATATTCATGTTATTTTATTTTACTTTAAAAAGAAATCAACTTCTTCCGTAACAAAATAAAATGTGTTTAGTATCAGGGCAGCAGTAACAAATCCCCTTTTATTGCCATGGTCATAACAGTGCTGATTTAAGCCAGTTTAAAATACGAAACTGCATAAGCTTGACTATTTTTCAGGGAAAATATTGGGGAGTTTGAGGTAATTCTAGGGCAAACTGTCAGGACAATAACAGGGTCCTCAACTGCAATGAAAGCAGCTAAATAGTCCATGGGCACAGTAGTAGAGTGGAAAGTCTGTTAACGGCGTTCAGATTGACATGGCGCTGATTGTTTGGCCTTTAACAAGCTGCATGTCACAGCCCATGGGTTCCCTGATTGGCTGTACCCAGCCTCTGGAACGCCTTTGCAATGGAGGCCAAGCTAACCCCGTCTCTGGCAGAATAAGACTCTGGTGTTTAGGTAGACCTTTTATGTCTCCATCAGAGTGTTTGTTCCTGTTGTTCCCTTGGTGTTTTCCATTTAGCTGGCTGCTGTTGCTGCTGCTTCTTCTTATATGTTTTGAATGCATGGCAGAGTGGCAGGTGTTTATAATTAAATTGCAATTGTACACAGTGTTGGCATGTTAAGTTTTACTGCAGTTAGCTGCCCCAGGAGTGCTTTGTAGAAGAATGGGGGAGGTGGGGGAGCAAAGATAGCAAGATGGAAAATGCATATAATAAATATAATCAATGAATAATATCCCGCCATATGTCATCCGGTGTTCCTTGGAGGAAGGGCAGATACAAATGTAATCGAAGGAAGTACACACAAAGGCAGGCAGGTAAAATAATAATTTGGGACACTTGTGTGATATTTAAATTGGAAGTTCTAACTGCCAATCACTTGTAATTTCCATCTCTTTTAATAATGTTCATATTCGTTCCAAAAGAACAGCAAGCAGCCTTCTAATCCTGACAGGGAAATATGAATATGGTGACATAAATCACCCATGTTCAAAGCTTTCCGTTCTGTGTAGGGACTACCGAAACACACGTTCCAATACTCCTCCTGTGAACCGTATTTCACTTCAGAGATAGTTTATTGCGCTACTTTGAGCTGGAGAATGGAGCATTCCATCATAGGCTTTTTCTCTCTCACCCCCCTCGCCATGCTTCTTGTGTCTGATTCCTTTCCCCCCTTTAAAGAATTGTATTTATCATCTATCTTTTACTTTGTATCACAGAATTATCTCCCCGTGTTAGAGAGGGAGAAAATGAATGGACTTAAAGCGTACAAGAGACTGACAGCAAATCATCGCTTCAACGCTTCCCTTCAAAATGTCAGTGATATCCTGGATGGAAAAGTGACTAAATAACTCATTGTGAGAAACTCTCTTTTCTGCAGACAGTTATTAAATTGGAAGCATTACAGGAAGGGGATGTGCGGCTCCTATTTGCGTTGCTGGTCATTTTTCTTTGGCCGAGGGAATCTGCCTGCTTTTTTGCCTCTTGTAAAAAGCAGCTCCGGAGTGGGAAGGAGGCCAGGTCCTGACACAGGCTCTCCTCTGGTGGGGATATTTGTTGGACGAGAGCGTGAGAGTGACTGGGCCTGCTCCAGCCTAGTTTGTCATACACGCATAAAGGGGGAAATTGGCTGGACGAGAGGGAATGGAGGCAGCCTTCATCTTTGGACAACTGCTGGCTTGGTAAACTTTGTCTGAGTCACCATAGCTTCCCCCTCAGTCGCAGAAGGTCGGGAAGTGATGCCTCTTCCATGCATCTTGCTGTTTAAAGGGGGCAAACCTGGCCTGGCTCCAATGGCTCCCCAAAGAATACAGCCATCCATCCTCTTCCAGGTTCCGTGCTTATTAGAACGGAGATTCGCGTTCAAACAACAACACTGCAATGATTTAAACAATTGTTTTCATCCAAAAATGATCTACGAGGAGGCAGAAGCAGCACCCACTTGATCTGAAATGATGCTGGTCTGCATTCCCATACCATAAAGTGAAGATGCTTCACTGACCGTTTCCATTCTGCATTTGCGTTATTGACCATATGTGTTTGTAGTTTCCATCATGCAACTGTGGGTCAGTCCCTGAGACACTGCTAGAACCGAGAGCACAGTTGGCCCGAGAACTTCAACAGAATCATGCACAGAAACTTTCCCATTTTTCAGATCATGCTCAAGGGAAAGGGCTAAAGGCACAACCCTGTGCAGCTGAGAACTGTGGGTCCTTTTCTGGCTGAACAGGCATCGAATGATGTTCTAAGTGCTCACTGCAAATGCAAACTCCATCAGGACTACAGATGTGGATTTCTAATACAGAGTCATGAAGGAGCTAGATGAACTAGGCCATTTCTGGCCAGTGTCCGTTTTTCATGCATTCAGTCATAACTCTCTTCAATCCAGTTTCCACATCACTCTGAACATTTTTAAAGGGTTTTTGTTCCCCTCACCTAAACATTGCTTGTATTTCTGCAAGCTTTGTTGTTGCCAAGACTGCCAGTATTTATCTCTTGTGCTTGGAGGGTGCTATCTGGCTAAGTAGCGCTCAGAAAATGTGCTTATGATCGGGAGATGGAATACTTATTCCCATTGGCATGGGGCAGGTTTGAGCAACATCCGGGGGCCATGCAGCTGCACTGCTGCTCGTGGGCCCCACCAGAACCTGCACTTGTTCTACTGCAAGTTTTAGAGGTCTGTGAGCCATGACTCTCAGTGGCACCTTCCTGGGCAAATCTACATTCTCACTACCTTTGTCAGCAGCTCCTATTGTTCCTCAGCCACTTTCTCATCACTGGCACCACTTGCTTGCTGGACACCAAGGATGGCATCTGCTGATCCACCTTCTCATCACCTCCATAGCTGGGGCCAGAATGAGAGGCAGGTGAAGCAGCAGGTTGCAATGGTGAAGAGAAGAAGCAAGTCCCATGGGCTCCTGTCTGTGGGGCCCTGCTGGCAAGTTGGCCCTTGGCAGATGAACAACCTTGCCCATACTTGAGAACTCGCCCTGACCGACCTCGTGTCCCCACTGGCCTTGCACCACCTAATTTGCTACTAAAACATGGCAGTGCAGCAGTGTCAGGGAGAAAGTGTCCATTTTCCTTTAGGACAAGATATCTGGGGCACACACCTTTTGTTTTGAAGGAAAGACAGCCCTTTTTTCACCTGTCATGGTGACCAAACCAACAAATTCAATGTGGTAGAAGCCAAAGGAATCAGACAAGGCTGAATTTTATCTCCCTGTCTTAGAACTTATCGTAAGAAAATCTGGATTAAGATCAGAGAAATCAGGAATGAAAACTGGTGGGAGATACATCACTAATTGAAGATAGGGAGATGGTACCATATTCATGGCAGAAAGCAGCATGAAATGAAATGACTCTTGATGAAAGAAGTACAAAAAGCAGGACTGCAGCTGAACGTAAAGAAAACAGAAATCTTGACTACGGAAATATTACACATCTTTGAAGTCGGCAATGAAGAAATTCAAAATCTTATGAAAGATTTTTCACTCATTGGCTCAATTATCAATTCAACGGGAGCCTGCAGCCAAGAAATTAGAAGGGTACTGAGACTTGGAAGGGCATCAATGAAGGAATGTGGAAAGATCTTCAAGTATAAGGACATTCCACTAGAAACCAAAGCTATGATCATCCACACTGTAGTATTCCTGATCATGATGTATGGGTGTGAAAGCAGGACAGGGAAGAAAGCTGGCAGGAAGAAATGAATGTGTTCAAAGCATGGTCCTTGATGAGAACTTTGAGAATACCTGGACTAAGGATGTGGGTCGAATCAGTTTGGTGGGTGGAAAACCACCAGATTCCCTGGGCTCGGCTCCCTGGATGTTGGTCCACTTTGCCATGGCCACGAGTCTGAGTTCCTAGCAAGTGAATCCAACATTCACATGGAGCTCACAAAGAATCGAACCATGTGTAAATGATGGGCAAGCAGCATCCCTTTTCCATGTCACGTGCAGCAGCTTTTGACTACAGCACATGACACAGAAAACAGGTGGCAGTTGCATGACCTTCACTCCATAAAGATTGCTGACCTCCCTGCAGCTTGGCTTGCCTTCTAAGACTGGGCCATGCTCAAGAGGAAGTCCATGAATGCTTGAGGGACAGATTCTGCAGTGTTTTGTCCCACACCTACCCTAGACTTACGGAAAGATCTAGTGATCCTAGATCAAATCAATCCAAAATGTTACCTGGAAGCAAAACTGACAAAACTGAAGCTACTTTGGGTAACTCATGAGAAAGCAAAATCCACTGGAAAAGATAATAATGCTATGGAAATTTGAAGGCAGAAAAAGAAAAGTTCAATTTGAGAGGGATTAATTTCATAATGGAAACCGCAAACTTGAGTTTACAAGAAATAGTTTGCAGCTTTGTCAAGGGCAAGATGTTTTGGAGAGCATTCCTTCATAGGGTCGCCATAAGCTGGAGATGACTGACGGCATATAAAAGTGGGAGTGTGACACAGTAAAGACAGGGGTTCTCACAAGCTACATACTATTGTATTGCATTCCCCATGTATGACTTAGTTGTAAACTTAGTTGTAAACAGTCCTGTAAATTGTGCCGGCATTATTATCATCTTCAGCTGCAGTGGAGTTGGGAGGATTGGGGCTGATCTCCTGTTTCTAATCCTGCTTTCAGTCAACCTTATTCTCAGAATCTCAGATTTATACCAACATAGCACTGCTTCACACAGTACAGGCAGTCCCGAGTTATAAATGTCTGATTTAAGAAAAACCTGTCCTTACAAACCACCTGGAATAAAGCCTATTATTTTTTTAAAATACTGTGGAATATTTATTTATTTTATTTATTTATTTATTTAAAATATTTATATGCCATCCTGTCGCAGTTTTTTTGCAGTTTTTCTACTTTCCTGTGCCCCTAAGCCCTGCAAGCATGGATATAGGATCGGACTTACATACAAATTCGACTTAAAGACAAATTTCAGATTCTCAGGAACAAAACGTGTTTGTAACCTGGGGACTGCCTGTACACATTTTCCACCCAGAAATTACTCCATGTATCATAATGTTATAAGGACCACATCTGAGCAGATTTGTGCTTTGAGTATGTCTGGGGCAGGCCTCAGAGCACCAGGAATTTGCATCACCGCAATGCCCCCTTTTCAGGTTGCCATGATAATACACAGCACAACAGACATGTGTCCATGCTGCGTACCGGCTCACACCACAAATCTCTCTGCACAGCCAGGTTCCACATCCACCCATGACCTGGTTGGCACCATCCTCCAGGGAACTGCATGGGGAGTCTAAATATAATAATGTCATTTTTCTCCACCTCATCAATTCTCTTAGGTATCTGAGTACCATTATACTGCATTTCCTAGCAAGAAGAAAAATTGACAGTGCATTGCAATGGGATATGTACCTCTATGACAAAGTCAGCACTACCAGACTGTAAAAACATTTATGATGGAGGATTTTCCATTTTGAAGATGTAAGATGCAATACAGATGAAGATACAGACAGATATAGATAGAGAGGTGTGTGTGTGTGAATGTGTGTTCAGATAGACAGATAGCAGAATGACTGAAGCCAAAAATTAAAAGCTCTAAAGTAAAGTTCTGTGAAAACCCTTGGCATTAATTGCTCCTGAACAGTTCTGTGTACTCAGAAATCCTGACATAAAAGTTTTAATTTCTATGCAAAGTAGATAGGATGATTGAGTTATAATTAAAATGGTAATTATACCCTTAATGCTCCATATTTGACTTTTCAGGAGAAAAAATGTTATGCTCCAAGAAAAGCTATTTAAAGATCTGAGCAAAAAAAATAAAGGAAGAATCAGAAATAATGTTTGAAATGAATGTATTTGAGCCATTCTCATAATGTAGTCCTGTGTGTGCATACTCAGAAGTAAATCCATTTGATCTGATCCATTTGATTTACTCCCAGGTCAGTGGGCATTGGATTGCAGCCTAAATTCTTTAAAATCCAGTGATTTATTCTTGCATGATTTTGCACATCATCTGAAATTAGTTCTTCATATTGAGACTGTTCAGTGGCGACATGAACAAATCATTCAGATGTAGGAAAAACCCTCCAATGTATGCAACATTTCCATAAATGATCGGTGCAAATTTGCCAGTTCTTGCACTGGCTCTGTTCCTGTGCTGATACGAGAATTGTGTACGTGAAGCTTCCCTAACAATGAGAGGAGAAATTCTGAGGAACCGACACCTTCTTAATTTCTGAGTGAAAGGCCAGGAACAGGACCTGACTTTACACTCAGTAACCAAAATAAAGTTAGTAACCAAAATATTCAGCAGATGGAGGGCATTTGGTCAATGACAACCATGCCTAGTCCACCATTCTCTGAAAATACCCTTTGAAGTTCTAAAAGTGTTCAAGTCTGTAAGGTATACTGCAATAGTAGTAGTAATGATAATAATAATACGTATCAGTGCAAACCATTCGCATAAGTCCAGTGGAACACAGTGGGCTTACTTCCAAGTAGACATGCATTACATGAGCGGGAAATACAATAGGAATTACCAGGGGAAGGGCAGAGGGGCAGGGTTTCCACATGTAGATTCCTCCCCTGCATCTCCCCACGCTGCTGACTGGGAGATTTATTTATTTTATTATTTAGAAAATTTCTAGGCCGCCCCATTCGCCGAAGCCTCGGGACGGCTTACAAATAAATAAATGCAACAGTCCTTTCTTTATCCACCATCTATGGAGTCTCCCAGAAGTCCAATCCCCTTTGTGTTTACATTGCAGGATGTGAACGATGAGGGCACCATTGCCGACACTATTGATACGCACCCCGTTATCACCCCAGAGCAGAACAAAGTGTTGACTAAATTTGGACCACAAGACCCAGCTCATTGTGGGTTATTTAGCCTCACGTCCTGTGGGCACCAGGTTCCATGTTCAATCCCCACCCCTGGGTTGCCTTGTTGGAGACTGTGGGGTGTATGCAAGGTTAAATAACATAGACCACAGGTTATGCAAGGATTGCTAACCCTCACCCAAACCCCAGTCACCAGAATTGCACAAATCTGACGACCCAGAAGTGGCATATTCGAAAGGGAGGCTGCATGGATGGGGTTATTTAGCCCAGGAGGTTGCTTTGTCATGTGAGAAGCCCCATTTCTTGCTCCTAAACCTACACGCTCCAAGGATCTGGGGACAGAAGGAACTGGCAAGAGACAATTCCATGCTCCTACCAATTCAGCTGAGGTGGGTAGCTAATAAAAAGATTAATTAAAAAAGCTAATTTTTCAGTGGTGGCACCCCTGTTGAGGAATGATCTTCTCAGAGGGGCTTGCCTGGTCTTTTGAGAGCCAGGGAAGACTTTTTTAATTTTCCTAGGCATACTTTTTAACTTTTAAAAGTTTCCTGTCATGTTTTATCTTACTGTATTTTAGAGTTCTAATTTTTGTGAATAGCCACAGAACTTTAGTTATTGGACAAGGTGGAAATGCAATAAATCCGTACATGTGGAGGGGCATGTTTAATCCCACCCACCAGATCTTGCATGCAAATCTCTTTCCCCCCGGCCGCTTTTACCTTGCTGGGTGGGAGAAGAAAAGGTGCTAGGTGAGTTTGGTCTGCAAAGCAGCATCGGCAGGTAGGAGAGGTGGCACACGTCGCCTTCCTGCCCATCCATTCTGTGCAGGTAGCCCCCACGACACAGGTACGGCGAGGTGCACCTCACTGTTTGTACATTTGCACAGGCAAAGGCTGATGACAGTGATGACATTGCATTCTATCCCTCCTTTTGTCCTCACGTGAGAAGCCCAAAGGGGCTTATACAGTTCCATTGTATCCCCACAACAACAACCCTGTGAGGCAGGCCAAGCTCCCAGTGAGCTTCAAGGGGACTAGAATTCAGATCTCCCGGTGACCCAGCCCAATGCTGCACATTGGCTCTCACGCAATGGGTGATGTTGTACACGTGCGTTTCCTCTTCCTCCGTTTGGGTGCTGTGTGCACACCCTTATTTCCTTGTAACTTCCTGCTGCATCCTTTTCACATGCTTTGCTGGTTTCTTCCACAGTGCTTTAAAACCCTCTCCAAGCCGCCTGCAGGTCTGATTTCTGGGAGCGAACAGAGGTGGACCTGCTCCGTCTCTGCCTTCATTAGCTTGGCGAGCTTCGATCTTTGCTTCGCACACTGTAGAACTGGTGTTTCCTTTGATTCCACATTGACTGTTTAGAGGAGGTTTTTCATATATATATTTATATATATATAAAACAAGGAGCACCTAAAGCCATACATCAAATGTCAGATGTGGCAGCCTTGTGGAACAGTATCAATATAGCATGATAGATGGCTTGCTGGGAGGCTTACGAAACATTGGCCATGCCAGAAATGACGCCCGCTATGCTTTGCACTCACTCAGCCGTGCTATGTGCCCAGAGCTGCAGTAAATGAATGTGAGCATCATCATCATGCAAAGCGCGTGCTGGCAAGCCAGAATGGGAAAGCAGAGCCGCCGAAATCGCGGGCATCGAACCGCCTTGCTTGTGGGGCTGGCACTGAGGTTGCCGTTGCGGGGCGAGGAAGGACGGAGGCAGAGAGAGCACAGGATAGCTGCAAGCACGGCTGCTTTCTTGAATATGCGAAAAAGGCACAGACGCTACTGCTTATTTCATAACCGAGGAGATGCCGCTATCTTTCTGTCTGTTGCGGGAAGCAAATTGGGGCTGCACAACGGCCCTCGGCGGGTCTCCGCCATGGGGGCCACCCCAGCTGCTGTGGGTGGAGGCAAGGATCAGGGAGGCTTCGTCCCCACGGAAACATTATCTACCAATATGGTACTCAAGCGCCATTCACATATAGGTAGGGAGGGCAGTATCTTCTCCCATAGATTCCGTGAGAAATCCCATCAAAGGGGGCTGGCACTGCCCTTCACCTGTAGTAAATCAGGCCTGGGACACAAAGCGAATCCTGAGTGGGCAAATATGTTTGCATCCCATGTTAGTCCTATGTAGAGTGGACCCATTGGAATGAATGGGAATTGTGTTAGACTACTGCAGGAGACGATCCTTAGACCGCAAAGTCTAAATTGTCCTAGACATTTTCAGTTCCCTCCCAGCTTCTAAGCACTCCAGAATGGAGGTGTCTACTTCTCACCTTTTTCGTGTGCATTTTCTTTTCAGTAAGTCCATCTATGAAATTGAAGCAATTTGGGAAGCAGAAACAAGGAAAAGTACAGCCATTAAATTTGCATATATGGTGCCCTGGCCAAAAAGTAAAATGCTGGCTCAGGAATGCTAGGATTTGTTAAGAGTCAGAGTGGTGCGGTGCTCAGAGTTCTGGATCGGGTACCTGGGAGATCCTGGTGCTTCTCCACGTTCAGGCATAAACCTCTCTGGGTAACTGTGGGTCAGTTACTCACTGTCAGCCTAACCTACCTCGCAGGGCTGTTGTTGTGAGGATAAGATTGAAAGGAGGAGAACTATGTAAGCTGCTGTGTATTCCTTGCAAGAGTATAAAAGGTGGGGTATCAATGTGATGTGGTCTGTCTTTTTTTTCTGGCCTAAACATGCACAGAGTTGCATCTTTAACAAATGATGGGAAATGGCATTTCATTAGACACACAGATCAAAAATTACTGATGGATACAGATACAGCTGAAGGGAATATATGCCTTCCTTTTCACCAGTGCGTACATTTAGACAGTTTATTTTATAGTAGATGCTTTGAGATACCATGAGCTGCAGTACTAACCTTTAATTAATGCATGGTGAAGGTGCCATAAAAGTAAAACGGAATAAATAGAGGGTTGTTTTTGTTTTCTGCAGTGCCCTTTCTCTTTTAATGCCTTGCTTATAGCTTCCTCCTAAAGCTCTTGAGATCCACAGAGAAACTGCAACTCATTTCAGTCAACTTTATCCCTAATTAATGGCATTAATTACTTTTGACTCCCAGCCACACCTTCTCCGAAGTTTCTGAGTGGCAAGGACAGGACAGGCTGCACTGATCTGCATGATATATGGAAATGCAGCTTCACAGAGCCCTGGATTTGGGAACATATACAAGATTCAGGTACCAGAGTGGTCAGAACAGGACTGGTACTTGGAGATCCAGCTTCTAGTCTCCTCTCAGCCATGAAGCTTTCTGGGTGACTTTGCCCCAGTCGCAGACTCTCACCTGGCCTACCTCACAGGGTTGTGGTAGGGATCAAATAGAGAGGCGGAGGAGGATTATACAAGCCACCTTGGACTCCTTGCAGGAAAAGGGTTGAACATGAATATAAGAAGTAGTGATGGTACTAAGAGCTGTACAGAATTGCTGCTCGCCAGATCCCAGAAACTGCTCAAGCCGAGAAGATGCCTCGGATGATATGGAGCAGCACATGCAGGATTTCTGAAGAGCAACCCAGCAGCAATGCAGAGATCAGTTGCATGAAAGAAACACCCATTTCAGGTCCAGCACTGCAGGCAGAGCTCATGACGCTCAGAACCGTTTGCTCTGGAGAGGAGTCTGCACTTTCAGAGCGGCCAAGCAAACCCCTTACATTACGCCAGCCATCCCTGCATGCGCTACCCTGGACGTTGCCTGCCAGCCAGCCCTGGACAGCAAGCGAATCAATGCCCACAGGACCACCAGTCAGTTTTCCACACCATGGATAGATGTACAGCGTGCCTGATCCTCTCTAAAATCGCATCTGTCTAACTACAATTAACATATGTAAATCTTATGCAAATCAGCATCCTCTTTCAGCCTCACATGTGGTCACCCTAGGTCTAAAGTCTGCTTTGGGAGAGAAAGAACAAGGCAAATGCTCTGTCTGTCAAATGTCAGCAGAAAGAATTATTTTCTGACCCAGATGTCATTATTCAAAAAGAAGAAGAAATAAGAGAAATGGCACATGGACATTCTCTTAATGTAAACTATATGAAAGGGGAAGCGAAAGGGGCATGATGGAGTTTATGTATTATCCACATTAAAAGCATTGTGGACCTAGTTTATTCTCAAAAACACAATGCAAATTTAAAAACCTTAATGAACACTAAGAGGCTAATTGAGAAGCCCATTAGAACGCAATTAGTCAAGAGAGAGACGCTGGGGAGATACATTCTGATAACTGGTAGTTCATGAAATAAAGAATCTGAGCAGAGCTCTGTTGCTCCTACAGAGGCAGGCTTTTGTGCTCGGATACAGGGCAGACTAGTGACCAAACCTGTTTCTTGTTTGTCTCCTTGTTCAGCTTTAAATTCATAGGCTGCCTTTCCCCACAAAGTGGCCCTCAGGGCATCTGGCAATCACAAAAATGGCCCACAATGAATCGATCATGCAATGCATCAAATTGCTTTACAAACCGGAAACATCTCCAGCAAATAAGTACAATGCCGAGATTAAATGCAGTATACTTGTGGATCCTCAGAGATCATCAAGGATTCTGCAGAAGACGAGACGAGGGGCAAGTCATCACCATCTAAAATAGCAAAAGACCAGACTGGATGAACCTCGCTAGAGAGAAAAGCTCAGGGCCACAGTGGAGTGTGAAAACAAGGTCCCGAGTTATAGGATGCTGCTACCTCTTCCAAAGCAGGGAGGTTGCCCCAAGAGGGAAAGTCTATCTAGATAAGGCACAAGGCTGTGAAGACATGGACTGGGCAGATTGGCAGCCAGCCATATCATCACATTAAAAGATGCCTTCCCCTCAGGTGGGAGAGGCATTTTCCCTCACGGCCTGAACATTGGACAGAAGAGGAGTCATGACCCCTTTGGTACAGGGGAGCAGCATTCAGCGCAGGGGCCAAATCCAGCACTGCACGAGTTTTAGTCTGGCCCTCTGGGGTTCCCCAGAATCCACTGCTCTCGTTCCCCTGCCCACCAATCATTTGATGGTTTTCAGCATTTGTGCTGTTTTTTCCCCATTTTGAAAACTGAAAATGCCTCTCCTAAGGCTTAGGAAGACTGACCTCTGGAAAAATTCAGCTTGAGACTCACCTGTGAAATGTAGCCTTCTGATTAATGGCCTGACAACATCTAAGGCACAGCCTGTCACAATTTTACCAGTGGTGAGCCGGTCAGTTGCAGCAAGACACGAGAAGTTCAGAAAGGGCTTTGCTCAGGGGCTTCATCAGCCTTCTCTCTCCTTTTTCCTTCCGTGAGAAATGTCTCCTGACTTGCTGCCGGTGCTGCAGATGAACAGGCATGCCAGGAGTACTAGGCAGTTAATGTGCATTTTCTTCATCCCATCTTGGCAGCAGCGCTGGATGGTTATAATCTCTGTGTTGCAAAAGAATATAGGAAAGTAAGAATCAGGCCAATGATCCATCCAGTCCAGCACTCTGTTCATGTGGTGGCCACACAGCTGTCCATGGGATCTCTCAACCAGGATGGGACCAAGAGGTCCACCTGTCCCAGTTACCCAGCAACAGCATGCAAAGGCATACTGCCTCGGACAATGAAGGGCACATAGCAAAGCTAGTAGCCACTGGTAGCCTCCTCTTGCATGGAAATGTCCAATCCCCCTTGAAAGCTATCCAAATTGCTGGAATTCCTGTGGCAGTGAATTCCATGGTTTAACCATGTATTATTTGTACATCGTACAAATTTGCCTATTATCCTTGTTCTTGTTCAGGCCTGCCCAGCCTGGGACCTACCAAGCCAACCACACCTTTCCTGTATCCCCACATAAGGCTTCTGTGAGCAGTGTTTGGCTTGGTGGGTCACAGGTTATGCAGAGATGGCTCCCTAAAATTGGCCAAGAGGGCTTTCCAGCTCCTAAAGAGACTTTGGTCAGGGCCTTTTCAACTCTGGAGGTGGAAAAGATGAAGAGGTGGAAAGTGAGAGGTTTAGACTGATGATACTGCCAATGGAGAAAACCCAATTGGAAATGGTGAGACTTACTTCCACGTAAACACGCATATGATCGTGCCGGGCAAACTCATATTCTGGGGCCATCTGACACCAACAAGTTTGAAAGAGAGGATGCAAAAAATATAAGCATGCACAAGACATATTACTGATGGAATTTTTTATCAGATCACAGCTGTCAATTCCAAACCAAAGCTTGTAAGTGGCAGGTCAAAAGGTATATCAAATGTAGCTGACTGAACAGGCTAAATCAAGATACCAAATCTCTCCTCTTTTGAGGCTGTCAAGAGTGGCATTTTCACAGATGTTTATTTTTGAGACCAGAGCAAGGGAAAAAAGGCAGAATAACCATATCAACTATAATTGGCTGGTATCACCCCATGGGAAATTGTGATCTGGGGGAAAAATGGACAAGCTGACCAATAAATTAAATAAGGCAAGTGAGACAAATTGAATCATGGAAAGGGTCTCAAAAATTCATCAAAGCTTTTGCAAACATCAGTACTGTTCACCAACGGGAAGCAGCGCCTTCATTTCAGCTCTACAAATTAGCTGTCTTATTGCTGATGAGTGAACAGTCCCAGGATGCCAACAGATGAGAAGATGAAATAATCAGAGCGGCTAATGTGTGGCTTAATGGGATGTCTGTGGGTAACTGGCAATTTTAACGTGCATGGTGAAACCAAATTTCATGGCTTTCGAGATGCCAGCTTCATCACCGGTGCTCTCTTTAGCCATAAGAATTGCCCATCCTCAATTACATCACCTACCCTTCGAAAGTTTATTCCAGAACTTTGGGGCTACTACTGAAAAGACTCAGCTGCTTCCTTCTTCCAGCCACATTGCCTTAGCCCAGGTCTGTGGAACCATAATGGGGGTTATCATCTCTACCCCAGCCAACCCTCTATGGTCAGATTCACCTGATGCCATTTGTCCGCTGGCCCAAGGATGATGTGGATCTAACATAACATAAAATTAAAATAGCTTTTTAAAAGATCAGTGCTAAAGAAGATCTCCAGTTGGGTTACCTTGACTAGCACTTCCCTCCCATAGGATCCAACACGGCCTCTTTTTCCACCAGCTTTTGAAATGAAATCTTTGTTAGATTCATGCACTGAGCCATCAATCATTATTATCTCCCAGCCCTCCATCAAACAAATAGCATATACTTTCCTCCAGCTGATTGTTTGCCCAAAAAGAAACAAAAACCCCGAAGTTTACTTTGGGTTTCTCTTTCTCTCATTTTCCCATCCACCACCTCCCTCCACACTCCCCAGCTGCCTTTTGTTGTGCATTTACTAGCCCTTGGAAGACAACACCCTGCTGACACATAGAGAGACATCAGCAAGTAGAAGTCTGTTGCGCAGCCTGCAAAGCCATCTGGACTTTACTGCTGAAAAGGTTGGGCATGGTTTTAGGCAAGATTTTATCACATCGGGAAGAGAGGGAGAAAACTCAGCACAGTACATCTTTCAAGGTTGATGTCAGCTTTATTTATTTATTTGTTGTCAGTTGCGAAACTTTTTTTAGAAAAAAAATGACAAACAGTTGAAAGGCAGTAAGAAAGGAGATACAAATCTCTACAGGGTGGTTTGTCAAAGGTTTTTGGAGTGTAAACAAAAAATAAATGAATGCAGGCTTGATCAGAAGGTGGCCAGGCTTCGATTTGTGTTGAGGGTTTGTATCTAATTCCATAACCTCCTAAGGCACTTGCAAGGTGTGGGGAAAGCTCACTCAAGCACACACACATAGAGCTTTTCAGAAGGTATTATCAAACTATGCTAATAAACCACAGAATAAGTTGAAATGACCTGGAATAACCTCTTTAATATCAATGGAATCAAGGCAGCTGACCCAAACAGCTGTAAGGTGGCGACCTCAGACCTACCATTAGAAGAAATGATTATGTAGCTATATTATTCTGCTATTCATATGCAAGTATTCCAGCTGAGTGGAGAAGATGGGCTAGAAATCTTTTGAAATAAAGTAAACAAGGAAGCAATGTTTAACTATTGGACCAGCCACTAGAATCCCAATAGCTTGCATGTAGCATTTGGGGTGGGTTTGTCTTGATCCTCTTGCCATGTAACGGAGCAAACTGGTATGAGGAATCAACACATAGATGCTGGAAGGAGACCAGCTTGGGTGAAGTGATAGAGTCATGCATATGTACACCCACAATGACGCTGGCTTGTCTGGGAAAGAGGTGGTACCCGGTTAGCCAAAAGAGTGCATCCATTCTGTGGCAAGGAAGAAGGCCCTGTGTGTTGTAGCGATGGCAGAGTTGGGCTTACATAGGAAGACCCAGTTCCAATCTCAGCTTGGCCATGAAGCTAACAAGGTGACCTTAGGCCAGTCCTCTTAATGATTCTCATGGGAACATTTGTTTTTTATGGATGTCTTCTTCTCCTACACCAGAGTCACCTCTTTCATCCAATGCCAGAAGCCAGCTACAAACATTCCCATGAGGTCCAGGAGAAATGGAGAACCTGTTCTCCTGCAGGGTGGACTATCAGCTCCCACTAAAGTGACTGGTTGCTGCCTATCTCACATTTCCCTAGAATGCATGTTGACCGTACAGACCCCTGAGATTTGAAGCTTTCTGCCCAGACAGATGTAAAAAATGGGTCAGTGGTGTCATCAAAGGAGGACTTTGGTGCAAAAGTCCAGGGCCTCACTCAGTGTACAGGCTGCCCTTCACCCAGGTGGTTGGTAGAGCCCTCAAAAGCAGCAGGATGACCATATCTGGCTTAGCACATTTTGAAGAAAGGGAAGACAACTAATAGGTTTACCCAAGAGAGAGAGATGAACTCAGTGGGACCTATGTCTGAAGAGACATATACAAGATTGTGCAGTAAGTCTCATTCATGTATGTCAAACTATCCAAATGCAATTCTGAGGCCAATAAACCTGGTGTACAAATTATTTTCCCTTTGGCAGTAAGCCAATAAATTCTGTTAAAATGCTATCATTGTTTGATTTTCTGCTACCCTTCCATGTTGTTGTGGGAATGCATGTTGTGATGCTGATTACTTTATCAATGCATGACATCTCCCCCTAAAAAATGAATGGTGAGAGAACCAACTTACGGAATATTTTATTTATTGCATTTATATTCTGTCTTCTGAATACATTTCCTGCAAGGAACAAAGGTGACTTAGATAATCTTCTTCCTCATCTCCATTTTGTGATAATGGTAGGTTAGGCAGGTTGCCCTGTGCGGTAGGTTAGGCTGAGAGTCAGTAACTGACCCAGAGTCACCCAGTGAGCTTCACCACCGACTGGGAACGAGAACCCAGATCTCGTTCTGAATCCAGCACTCACCACGACATCACATTGGCTGTCTGAGAACCATTTGACAGAAGGCCAGGGTTCTGGTACATAAATGAGTCCAATAAACTATTTGGACTGCAGCAATCAGGATCATCACAAACGAGAACTTGGGTTCATTGGAGACAATGCCAGCTCCAGGTTTTGGAGAGCTGTTGGGCAAGAAAAGTCCATGTCTCCTCCTTCAGTGGGTCTACCTTCTCAACACCATTGTCCCCAGCCGCTATTGCTCCTCAGCTTCCTTCTTATCACTGCTACCATGGCTTGTCAACCAGCAGAAAGCCACTGAGAACATAGATCGTGACCTCTCCTGCTGCTCATCACCTGCGCAGTCTGGGCCAGAGCAAAGGATGGGAAAGAAAGTGGCTCCAATGGTGAAGAGGAGAAGCAGGTGGAAGGATCATTCATCAGGAGAGCCTGTGCTGCTCTATGGGCCTCAACAGGTGCCCAGCCAAGAGTTCCCTTAACACTGACCACAGCATGAAGGAAAACATGGGGGAAATAATACCACACCAAGTGTGTTAAGCTATTTTAAGGAAAACCACAACAATGGCTTGCTTCCTGGAAGTGTTCACTGCAAAGGATGTTGTGCTGCTTAACAAAATGAATGTTTCATAGGAAGGGAAAGGGAAGTAGTTTCATGCAATGAAGAAAACAAAGAGAAACTCCATGTGGCAAAAATAATTCCTCACCACAGAGCTCTTTCAGCCAAATGGGATACAGCAAGTTAGTGGAAATACATCACTGGAATTATCTTGTAATTCATTGTAACCTTTGGATTACATTCATCTTAGCAAATGAGCTGTGATCCTGAAATTGCTTTAAAAACATATTCTGAAGGCTCAAATAATATATTTTAAAAGCCAGATGTTAAAACACGGCTCCATTTTTCTGAAAAGACAGAGTCTTAGGGAATCATTTCAGAAAATAAGAAAATGCTGTCTCGTGCCATCAATGAGTAAATTGGCAATTGTAAGGTTGGATCTGAGGTTTCCATTGACAGAAGAATACCACTCACAGAAGTTGTGTCTGCCTGATTTTGGGGGACTCCCCTTCAACATAGCTCTCCCATCTAGCATTTTGGGGGGATTCAGGGCTGCTCTGGGGGAGAAAAGGTGGGTTCATTTGCTTCTGCCAGCCAAGTAGTACTTGTACCTAAATCTGGATCTAGGCCCATGTTTTCTTCACTTGGGCTATTCTAGATATCCACTGAAGGAATTGAATTGAACATTTTAGCAAGGGCTATCTCTAGAAACATATAGTGTTTCCACACTGCCCAGGTATGACATTTGTAGCAGTCACGGAATATCAGCTGCAATTTTTTTTAAAAAAAATCTGATACTTCTGTTTGAGAAAACAAAATTTTAAAAACTTTTCGCTACATTCAATAAAATACAGTAAGCTGAAGAGGCTAACGAAGATGCAGAATAATCAGACGGTCACACCTCTGGGTCCCCTATGTTCCATCAGATTGCAGTGACAGGATGAATTATTTAAATTAAGCAAATTAAATTATTTGCTCTGTTCACATAAATCATTTCAGGTCACATATTAACTTATGGTCAAACTAATTCTTAAAAAGCTATTACATCACAGTACTTCAGTAGAAAGTTGAAGAGTATCTTCAAAGCCCTAATCAGCAATGCTATTGAATCATAGGTGTTCCTGGGCAAGTCACCTTCTCACAAACTCTACATTCCCTTCTGTAAAATGGAAGGAATAACTGTAAAATGCCTCAGAGACTTTCCCATCATCACCTGTAGCATGGTTCAGGATGAAAAAGTCTTGCTGAAAACAGGAAATGCCCAACTGGATCCCCAGGGCAGCTTGCCCCAGTCTGGTGCTCCCCGGATGTTTGGGGGTACATCTCCCAACCATGCTGACCTTGCTGGCTGGGGCTGATGGGAGATGAAGTCCAAAACTTCTTTGAGGCAGTGGCTGGGGTCAGGGGGAAGCTGGCATAGCAGATGATGATTATGGGAGAATTTTGTGGCCAGATTTGCTTCAAAGCAGTGCACAAGAGCTGTTCCAACTGAGACCCCTGCCAGTCAATGGCAGCTTGTGACAAGAAGCCGCCGCAGCTTCGTTTCGAGGTGGAGGCTCATTTGGATGCATGGGGTGAGCAGTGGAAGAAAGGAATGGAGGTGCTTCTCAGGCCAGACGAAGCATTGATTTTTATTACCAAGTTCAAGCTTGTAATATGAATTGAAAATCTAATTTTATATTTTATAGTGCATAAAGGCTTTTCCAAGAGTTAGCTATTCCCAAGTGCTGGTGGCTTTATAGAGCTTTTATCTAGTTAAAGAAAACCCAGTCGTGCTAATTTAATCTCTGCCATCGTGCAACAGCTTGGCACCTGCGGCTGGTCCTAACGCAGTTGCAATGCCGCGGATGGGGAAAAAGTCTCCATTGTTTTGCTTTGAATTATTCAGCACTCACAGCCAATCTTGTATTTGTCCCTGTTGGGACAAGCTTTCAGGTTAAGGATCGGTAAAGTGGAGGAGCGCACTGGCTCACTCATTTGTTTCTCTCTTTTTCTTCTTGGCACGGGCCAGCCGGGCTAAGATTAACTTCAGGAATGATTCTGCAGAATTGGCATGGATGTTCTTCATTACCTAAGCAAGAAAATGCAAAACTGGATTCAGAAGCGGGAAAGGGAAAAAAAAGCCCAAACAAGCCAAACTTCCTTGAGGGAACAACTGTTCTTTCTGCAGAGAAACTTGTTTTCTCTGGATTCATGGAAACAGGGTTGTTTGTATGCATCTTTTCAAAGCAACGGGATAGTGCAAACAGCAATGAATCAACCCCAAATGGAAGGACTCATCTGTTAACAACCTCACATTAACACATTAATGTGAATTTAAAGTTTCTAATTAAACCTACACACAAAATGTCTTACAAGGAAACAAATTAGCAATGCAGACAAAAGCTGGAGCGTTTGAGAATGAACCAGTTCTCCTCCTCTTCCTCCTCCTCCTCCTCCTCCTAGTCTTCTTTTCACTGCTTTGCTTATCTGTCTGTCTGTTTATTTGATTGAAGTCCCAACTTTTTTCTTTCTTTTCTCAGAGTGGTTTACACCATTCTTCTGTTCTCAATCTTATCCCCGCAACAACCCTGTGAGGTAGGTTGGCTGAGAGCCTGTGACTGGATCAAAGTCACTCAGCTGGTTTCACGGCCAAGCCGGGACTAGAACCCGGATTGTGTGAGTCCCAGTCCCACGCTCTTAACCACTACACCACACTGGCTTTCAAAGTCAAAACCCCCTTGAAAGAGATGACAGGGACACTTAAAATTGGGCACCTGGGCCTTGATAGTCAACAGCGAGCATCCAAGCTCTTTCCTGAACGCATGGAAGGGTTGCCATTTTCCATTTCTTGCTACTGGCCCTGCTTGGCCCCCATGAAATTCCATTCCGCTCTAGATCATCTCCCTGATGTGGAGGAGCAGACTTTCAGGGGGCATAAGGGGAGCTGAATAGCCCAGAAGGCCTCTGAGAAGTATGGCAATCCTGGCAACGGTGTGGAGCCCTGCAAAGCATGCCAACGTGGGCACGGACACAACTCCCCTTGGATTTTGCAGGTGTGTTTTGGCAGGGTTTTGCTGGAACTCCGTAATGGATGGATACAGCATGTTCAAGAAAAACGGAAGGGACGAAAAGGGAGGTGGAGTTGCACTATATGTGCGAGACACATATATCTGCACAGAAATACAAGAAGAGGAATTTAGTGACCCCAGTGAAAGCATCTGGCTTAATTTAAAGGGAACAGAGAATTTAAAAAATAGTTATTGGCATCTATTACTGATCACCCAGTCAATGAAAAGGACAAGGAAGCAACCTTTGAAAAGCATCTTGTCAGAGTTTCCAAGAAGAATGATGCAGTCATTGTGCGGGACTTCAGTTTCCCTGATATATGCTGGGAGACAATTTCTGCCAGACATGGGCCCTCCTAGAGATCCCTACGATGCATTGCCAGCAACTCCTCCAGCAGACGAACAAAGGGAACAGCTATCCTTGATTTAATACTAACAGGGATGACCTAGTGGACAAAACAGCAGGCATGAGAACTCTACTATTCTATGATATGTCTACTCAGAAGTAAGTCATGTTGATTACTCTGGGAAGTAGAGATAGGACAGCAGCTTTAATGCATGAAATCCAGAGGTACACATGCCTTTATTCTACAATGACTATGACTTAAAAGGGTCACATTGGCAGGTTATTCCAGATTATTTGTTCCTTCAGTATTCTGATTGTGGCAAACTCAAAAACTTGCAACTTTTATGGTTAAACTGTTGAACACACACAGACACGCACACACACAGCATCTCTCTGTAAAGCTGACAAGTGTTTCACATGACTATTTCTGGACTCTATAGATTTCCATTAGTCCTTGTTCTTTGAAATGGCTGGGGAACTGCCTGCTAAAATCAGAAAAGAGGAGAAACCCATTCTTTGGAAATGGCATTGTGTGTGCTCGCTTTCTTTTGAAGGTGACTGAAGACTCATTTTGGGAACACGGAGAGAATGGGCTCTTCTGTTCCGTTCATCCTGGATTAATCCTGACATTCCTCCTGAGGTTTTCAGCACAGCTCTTTTTTTCCTGCAGGAATAACATTGATCCATTCCCATGGAACAAGGGGCTTAAAGTGATTGGTTCCTTTAGGTGGGGGAGGGGGGCTTAAGTGAAGTAAAACGCGAGAATCACCCGATTTGGAAACAGAAAGGAGAACGCATGTGAATGCACTTTGCTGCTGCTGCTTACCATTCAGCCAGCATTAATCTATTTTGAATGCTGCACTTAGTGCTTTACATAATGTTGGGGTTTCTTTCACAGACCCTTCATCTGAGAAAGACAAAAAAAAGATTAGTGATCATTAAGGGACCTTAATGGGCAGGGCTTTAGAGCAGATATCTGGGGGAAGCAGGTGAACCTCTGACCCACGGGCCAGATCCAGCCCTTTGGAAGTCCCAGTCCAGGACTCCAGGATCCACCAAATGGCCCCTTTTCTGTTCCTTCTCCCCAGTTGTTTGCTGGCTTCCCTGCTTTTGCACAGTTTTTTCTCCATTTGAATCACTTGTATGCCTTCCCTAAGGTTTGGTTACTGGCAGTGACAGCTCTAAGCTCAAAGACACGAGAGTCTTTAGCCTGTTCGTGCATTCCTTGCCTTGCGCCAGCAGCGTATGGCTGCAGCCCTGTCTCCCACTGGAATGCGTTCCCCAAGACCTTCTCCAAAACGGAACTGGACCATCAGAGCAAAAGAGGCCCCACTCTGCTGCTCCAGAACAGGAATTCCCAACCTGGGGTGCCTGCACCCCAAGTGGCACGAGATGGCATTTCTGGGGGTGCAACAATGAGGAGGGCTGCATTGCAAATTGCAACTTTTTTACCCAAAATTATTCCAATAATAAAATTACTTATTATGATTTGTTTGTGTTTGGATTCAGTTCTATTTTGTCAATCAAGACAAAATCTAGGAATCGCCTGAATCCACAGGCAGACTTGCAGATCACAATCAACAGGAAAGTGCCTCGTTTGACCAAATCACGCATGAGAAGAAGGGTGAAAGTCACTGAATTTTATGTTCACAAATGGATTAATTTTACTCTTTAATTTTTTTTCTAATTGCTCAATTCAAAAGCTTTTTTTTTAGTTCAATTTGTTCAACCGCAGTACAGTATGTGGTTCAAAGATTAGAAATTGGACTTCTTCATCTTCCAATGTGATATTGCTTTTGTAGGGGGTGCAAACATAAACATTTTCAGGGGGAACAGGGCATGGAAAAGGTTGGGAACCACAGTTCTAGAGGGAGAGGGAAGAGGTGCATGTTCCCTGTGGGAAGATGCGTTGATGCCTGACATGTAGCCAGTTGGTCTGTGAGGGCGAAGCATGGTCTTCTCTTTATCAGTTGCCATGGAAATATAGGAAGAGGAGGCCTGACTCATCTGCACACCCAGTTTGGTTCCTACATCGCATGGGACTGCATGTTTGCTGGAAGAAACAATGGCAGCCAGAGAGATGAGGTGAACATCACATGGGCCCATCTTTGAATGGGGGAGAAAGGACACTGCCTCCATCATCAGGCGTATTCCCGAGTTTAGTCCTTCAGCAAACAAGATGATGCTTTGTTTGCATCTTCATGAATGAGCACTACAAATGACCATGGAGCTGGGTATCTCCCTGTGCATGCAGCCACTTTATTTGCTGGTCTTACTGGGCAGTGCAGAGCAGAGAGCAGAAGGTGAGTCTCCTAAATTCTGGGTAGGATGCTATGTTGCATTTTTGAAGGCATGTAGGTGGGGACAGTGGGTGAGGAGGCAGAGGAAACACTGACCATGCCTGCCTTCCCCAGTGGACTTCAACTTCCCTCAGCCCCGGCCAGCCATACCAATGATCAGGGATTATGCCATTTGTAGACCAAATCACCTGGACTTCAATTGGAGAATGCTGGCCAATGCATTCATTGCATGGCCGGATCGTGTGTCAGCATATAGTTACACATGCATAGTATTTTGTATACTCTTTTGCAACATTCAACCCATCACCTGCTGATGGAGGCGGAGCCTGCTGCCAGGACCACCCCTCTCCCCATGCATGTACGACCAGCCTTGACTGGACACCCAAAAGGCCTTATAGTCTTTTCCTGCTTCTCATCTTGGCTTCATCCACTTTTATCACCGTGCCTTCAAGTGGTTTGCCTGCCATCGGCCTGGAATAGTATTTTATTTAGTACTAAAGGCTTTTTATTAAAACTGTGCATGGCCCCTCACCCAGCCGTGTGCTGTGAGTGACTGCTAATTCTGCAAGCTTGCTTGTCCCTCATGCCCTTGAAGGATTGAAGGGAAATCTTCGAATTGGGATGTGTCAGGAAATATAGTGAGGCCTGTGCTTAGCGAACAAGAAAATGTATAGCCTTATGACCAAATAGGAAGACAGCAAATGTATTCTCTGCTTCCCGAGGAGAAAGCTTCAGCCACACATTGTGATGAATACAGTGGACTTATGGCCATGGGAAAAATAGCCATCGATATCGTCTTTGTAAAGGGCCCCAAAAGGCTCTTTGGCGGCACGGCGTTCTCTGAGTTCAAAGGTAGAAATGCCTCCCCTCGTTAGAAGAGGGATGAGTAATGGCATAGATTCTGTAGCAGAGACCTATGTTCGCAATAGTCAAGTTTCTCATCATGATACCGTCTGAATGCCTGAGGAAAGAGGGCGATTTGTCCCGATCCATCTCCAGGGAAGCAGAGGTGGCAGATCCCTGGCACAGAGACCAGTGTTTAGGACTTTTTGGGGCATGGCTGCAGCGCTGTCACAGCCAGGAGTCCGAAACCTCACTCCCAGGTGAATTTAGCTTCTGCTCTTCTGAAGAAGAGGCCCCAGTGGGAATGGGGAACAGGACTCGCACATGGAACGATATCACCTGGCTTCTAAACAAGACTCTTTCAGACTGAAGTCCTCAGTAGTTATGGAGGCGAGATTAATAGCCTAAAGGAAGCAGAACGCCTATTTAAGGTTCAGTCTTGATCTGCTACTAACTGGAAAAAATGTGCAAGTGCGACCCCATTAGCTTCCAGTCCCACCACCACTAGAAAATTCCTATGGTAATTATGTATTCTGATCTTGGCTCCCTGTGAAATTTGACCTATTTGGATCCCAACTATTTATTTATTTAAACCATTTCTATGCTGCCCCATTTGCAAAATGCCTCAGGGCGGTTACAATATAAATAAACAATTATATAATTAGACTTTTAAAAAAACAGAAACATCTCGGCATGTACATAAAAACCCTATAAATACAATCAATAAATTAACAATTAAAATAACTTTTAAATAAAAAGGTCTTGGCCTGGTGCCAAAAAACGAATAACGACGGCGCCAGGCAGACCTCTCTGGGGAGTGCATTCCATAGATTGGGCGCCACCACAGAGAAAGCCCTCCTCCGGGTACTCACCCTCCTAATGTCCTTCACGGAGCGTTCCCGGAGAAGGGCGTCTGCTGCCTATCTCAAGAGGCGGGAGGGCATATATGGACGCAAGCGCTCCTTTAGATAACCAGGTCAAACTAAAGGTTTGAGTCACAGTAAAACCCTCCAAACCAGTGTAGGGAAGCCCAAGTCACAACTGAAACAGTGCAGGGCAGGACCTGTGGCCAGAAATAGTGCAATGTCTCAAGGTGTTCACTAAGGAAGACCGATGCAGGTTGGAACACAAGTCAAATGCTCCCAGCTCAACCAGTCATCTGTAGTGGTGGACCTTAGCCTTGCTAAATCATCTGTCATTTCTACCCTACCAGGACTTTATGAGCAAATGAACAACCTGAGAACCATAATGAATGATTGACTGACCACTGTCATCATCACCCATTTAATAATCACCCATTTTGGTGGTCTGCACAGGTAAACAGCCAAGCAAGCATATTTAGAAGGATCTGATGGAGAATGAACAGGAACTGCCATTCTATTAGAGATAACACAAATTGCTTTGTACGTGTTGGTTTCCACATGAGTGCATGTGCTACTCATGTTTCAACCTTAGATGCTACTAGTGAGCAAAAAGAAGAGGAGCAGCAGCAGCAACAATAGCAGCAGCTAATGTTCGGAGTAAACAGGAGAGATGAACTTGAAGGCTCATTTGAAGCTCATGTGGACAGTAAGTGGAAGCTGGTAAGGGTGAGGAGAAATTTCACACTAGCAAGATGAGCTGCTTCACATGGAACACAAACCATGATTTAATATTATGTGCACAAGCTGGAACAAACCCAAGAAGACATTGCATGCTCTTCATGTCTGGGAGAAGGACTCCTACAGGAGTTAGTTTTGCTTTCCACAGATCCTTGTGTGTCTTCATACCCAATCCAGAAATCATACATTCAAGCCATTCTGGTTACTTCCACCACATAGTGGGAAGTACTATACTAACTGAAAGATGAATAAGGCGGGCCAGGTGGGAGGAGGTCAGAGCTGCCACCACAGGATACCCTTTTTGAGGACCCTTCTCAAGGTGACAGAGAGTACATAAAGGCCACAATAAACTGTGAAGGTCATACTTAAGGGCCAGAGATCCAGGATATCACCATCGTGAATAGCACATGGAGTCTCCATGTACTACTGAAGCAAACATACTGATTTCCCATTCCTAATTCATGCAAGACGGAGATGTTCCTGGGTTTTGGCATGTGTTTAAGTGTGTGCAGATGCCTTATTACCAATGGAAGATGTTGATCTGATTCTCCATTCACTGTGCTCAACATTTGCCTCCAAAGGTCAACAATTTACCCTAAAATGACATACTGAGGGTGGCAGTAAGCCACCAGTCTTGATGGCACTTGTTTAGCGGAGTATTTCATCCCACCCATATGCAAATCTAACCTTTCTAATATTTGAGCCTAGTAAGCCCAAAGACAGGATTTCAATGGAAAATGTTTACTGAAGACTTTCTCCTTTATAATCTATTGATTTTAATATCCTTACCATTCCTGTTGAATGTCAATTTCTCCCTGAAGACTACCATTGCAAATCTGAATACATTCCGTTTATTTATGCCATTTGAAATAAGTGCTGAGAAATGAGTAAAAGTTATTTTTTCTTGCTGATGTTCTCATATCAAGAAGCCACAATTTGATCATTGGTTTCCTGTATGAATAATCAGGGGGTGTTTGATGTGGCAGACAAGGATAAGGGTGTAAGAAGAGATGGCGCAGCCCAGGGGCCCATCCAGCCCAGCATTTTGCTTAAGAATGAGCTGGTGCACCCCTGCTTTGCATGCAGAAAGTCCCGGGTTCAAATCCTGGTGCCTTCTCTTGGAAAGAACTTTGGAGGGCTTGGATAGTGCAGACAGTACCAAGTTAAATAGACTTGTTGGTCTGGCACTGTAGGAAGCAATGACCTATGTTCCCACAGGGGCCACCTAGAGGCCTCCGGGAAACAAAAGCAAATTGATTTTATTTATTTATTTATTTGTTTATTAAAACATTTTTATGCTGCCCCATTCGCTGGAGCCTCAGGGCGGCTTACAACAATAAATTAGAACCAACATAAATAAAAATTAAAATATATACATTAGAATAATAATAATAATTTAATACACACACACACACACACAATATAAAATTTTGCTATCCATCAGTTAGGATGGATGGATGGATGGATGGATGCACTGAGTGATTCAACCAGCATAACCAATAGCAACTAGAAAACCTATCCTGCCTTAACTCATCTACTCCCGGCTTAGGAAGGGATCATTGAGAAGCAGTGTGGTGTAGTGGTTAAGAGCATGGGACTCAGGAGATTTGGCTTCTATTCCCTGCTTGGCCATGGAGCCAACTGGGTGACTTCGAGCCAGTCAAAGACTTAGTCCAACCTACCTCACAGGTAGGTTGTGGGGATAAGATTGAGAGCAGGTGGTAGAGAATGAGGTAAACCACTTTGCATTTGTTGTAAGGAAAAAGCAGGATAAAAATCTAATAAATAAATAAAATCATTGAGTTGTAGTGTACTTTTGTGCCTCTTGATGGTGTCTGGTCTTCTAACACTACAGAGCCTCAAGGGGAGCCAAATATACCTTCCCTGTTTTATATTTTATATTTTTATTTATTTTATATTGTTAATTTTAATTTTATATTGTCATTTTTGTATTTTATTGTATTTTATTGTGTTTGTAAGCCGCCCCGAGGCTTCGGCAAGGGGCGGCATAGAAATGTTATAATAATAATTATTATTATTAATAATAATAATATATACAGCTGTTGATACATTGCCAGTTGCTTGGTTGACCATGGTAAATCAGACTGTGATGCTCAGTTACACAGGGGTTGTGGGCGTTTTTCTTTAAACTACAAAATGTGGGCAGGTCTTTTCTACCACATACACACTTACTTCCATACATATACCTTTTCTACAGTCATAGGCTGTAGAAACCTTCACACAGGTTTTTTAGCCCTTCAAACACCTGAAAAAATGTCGGACAAGAAATGGCAGTGAAGCAGAAGAATATGTGCTTTCACATCACACTTCGTGAATGATGATAGCTCTGCCATGTGATCTTCTAGTCGGACCAGGTTTCCATGAAAGGACTATGTAGGACTGTGGGCCACTTGTTACCCATGGCAACAGGATCACATGACATCACAAGCTGCACTTCAAGGGTAGCTATGCAACAACGCCCTCAGCCCATGGGCTGCACATGCTGGTAGAGGGAATAAGCCTGAGCACCATATTTCCCCTCTATGGTTGTATGAACCAGGCCACTGAATACACGGTTGTCTGTCTCAATTGCAGTGGGATCTAGGCATAATGAAGGGAGCATTCCACCCTTAAAGGTGGCCTCTAAATAGTTTTAAATACCAATAAAGTAGCTTCTGCATAGCCTGAAGTGCCTGATCCTGACTAATCTTGGAAGCTAAGCAGAGTTGAGTTGGGTTGAAATCAGGATGGGTGACTTAAAATGTTATGAACTTCCCAGAGAGCTTTGACTATGAGCAGTACAGAAATGTAATGTAAGAGAAATAATAGTAATAATATAAAGTGGGGCTGAACTTGTGAAGTAAACCTTCTGACAAAGCCATTTTGGCACAATCTGTGACCTAGGTTATGTTTTTGTGGCAATTCTTTAACAAGACTGTTTGTTTTCTTCTTGGCAACATGTTCTGATTTTCTTTAATAACCCCCTCAAGTTATTTCTGCTAACTTCATGTTGTGGATTTACTGTTCTTCAAAGTCCCTGGTTGGTCTTTGAGTTCAGCAAAAGTGGAGTCCCTTATTGTCTTTCTCTGTCTCCAGCCAATTTGTTATTTTGACTCGATTTGGTCTGTGTGCTCAGTTGGTTTAGAATTTGCTGCCAAATGGAGTAAAAGAAACTGGCTGGTGAGGTTTCTAACACCAGTGTTAAAATTTGTTTGTTCTCTCTAACATTTTAAGAACAATTCTTCCAGGAGCTCTGTGTGCCTCCAAGCTAATTAACTCCAAATATGTTTCGAACACCCTGGGGTGCTTACATGAAGGGCACTGTAAAAACAAAGATGGGCCAGATTGTAAGTTTGGGAGAGATTAAAAGTATGATTTGATTCTTTAAAGAGGGGGGAGAGAGAGATACTGAAACATTCTCCCACACCCCATACTTGTGTTCTAACTGAAGTTGATAAAATCGGCACTCTGTGCTGAGTTCTGCGTCAACAAGGTATTCCTACCACCTTTATTTATTTTTATTTTTTATTTATTAAAACATTTTTATGCCGCCCCATTCGCCGAAGCCTCGGGGCGGCTTACAACAAAAAATTTAAAATAACATTTTAAAATATATACAATAAAATACAAATATACACTATAAAACAAGCCGCCCTGGCCAAATAAAATTCAATAATATTAACATTTAAAATACTGCTTAAATAAAAAGGTCTTCGCCTGGCGCCGAAAAACAAATAACGACGGCGCCAGGCAGACCTCTCTGGGGAGCGCATTCCATAACTTAGGCACCACCGCTGAGAAAGCCCTCCTCCGAGTAACCACCCTCCTAACTTCTTCCATGGAGGGCTCCCGGAGAAGGGCCTCTCCCGCCGATCTCAGGGGGCGGCTGGGCATATAAGGATGTAAGCGCTCCTTCAGGTAACCAGGACCCAAGCCGTTTAGGGCTTTATAGGTCATAACCAACACCTTGAATTGGGCCCGGACTTCAATGGGAAGCCAGTGAAGCTGACGGAGAACTGGAGTCATGTGAACATAACGTCCAGTCCCCGTCAGCAGCCTGGCAGCTCTATTTTGGACCAATTGAAGTATCCGGACCGTCTTCAAGGGTAGCCCCACGTAGAGCGCGTTGCAGAAGTCCAAACGGGAAGTCACCAACGCATGTGTCACTGTCGCAAGGCAGTCATTCTCCAGATAGGGGCGCAGCTGATGAATTAGCCGAAGCTGGAGGAAAGCGCTCCTCGCCACTGCTGTTACCTGAGCTTCCAGTGAAAGCTCTGGGTCGAGGAGCACTCCCAAGCTGCGGACCTTGTCCCTAAGAGGGAGTGCAACCCCATTCAGGACAAGGTTCAATTCACCCTCTCCGAAGCCCGATCCACCAACCAACAGGACCTCCGTCTTGTCTGGATTGAGCTTCAGTTTATTGGCCCTCATCCAGCCCATTACCTCGGCCAGGCACCGGTTCAGCACAGCCACTGCCTCACCTGGATTGGTGGAAAACGAGAGGTAGAGCTGGGTATCATCAGCGTACTGATGGTTCCGCAGCCCACACCTCCTGATGACCTCTCCCAGCGGTTTCATGTATATGTTGAACAGCAAAGGGGACAAAATGGACCCCTGCGGTACTCCATGGCATAGCTGCCATGGCGCAGAGCCATAGTCCCCCAGCACCACCTTCTGGAACCGGCCATTGAGATAGGAGCGGAACCACTGCAAAGCAGTGCCTCCAACCCCCAATCCCGCAAGCCTATCCAGAAGGATACCATGGTCGATGGTATCGAAAGCTGCTGAGAGGTCCAGCAGAACCAACAGGGACGCACTCCCCCTGTCCTTCTCCCTGCACAGGTCATCATACAGGGCGACCAAGGCAGATTCAGTACCGTACCCGGGTCTGAAGCCGGACTGCAATGGGTCCAGATAATCAGTTTCATCCAAGAGTGCTTGGAGTTGTCCCGCCACCACTCGTTCTAACACCTTTATCTAGAGCGTTAACTTCTCCCAGTGGATGGGTTTCCTCAGGGTCTGGCTGGCTACTTTTACCATGGATCAGAAAGATCTGAGGCTCAGGCCCCCAAGAAAAAACTGTTCACAAATCTGTGTGTGCTAATTTACACATGCACTAAGCAATTTGTGTGTGTCCAGAAAAAAGATGCAGAGCAACTGGGGAGGAGGCAGGAAGAGACACGGGAGTTGGCAAAAGCCAGATTATCCAGGGGGTACAGATCCAACAGGGATCATTGAGATACCTGCATTTTTATTTCAGAAGGTGTCCATGGACAGTAGGGTGGTAGAGCAGGTAGCCTCTCTGAGGATCCAAGGGAAAGATGCAGGACTCCAGCCCTAGTCATCTATCTCAGGTTTGTAAGATATAAGGTTCCAGCAAAAGCACCTGGAATATCTGGGGCTACACCTGAGTACAGTAGGGAGGAATCTTAACTCAGTGCTCCAACATATGCTTGCATGCAGGAAGTCCCTCCTCCAGGTAGCACTGAGAAGGAACCCTTTCTGAATTCCTGGAGAGCATGTGCCAGTCAGGATGAACAGTATCACTAGCAGGACCACTCTTCTGACTCAGTAGAAGACATCTGCCTTTGTCCATGAACTGGCCATCCCATGAGGCAGGGAGAATCTGCCTCTGCAGACAGCAGAGTGGAGAGAGTAGCAAATTTCATGCTCTCCTTCCCCACCACGAGGAGGTTCCTCACTGGTGTGCGGTGGTGACATCAGCACATGCTCCAGAATGTCTTGTTACTGGCAGTGCTTGCCAGGAGTACTTAATGGGGCTCTCTGGAGCAATCACCTGGCCTGCTAATTGCTTATTAAATAAATTTAGGGTATAGACTATATAAAAAGTACTGATGTTATAATATCAGACCATAGGGTTTAGCTGAACTTTCATTACAGGCAAATAAAAGTGGGAATGTCAAGATGGGGTTGAGGAAACCAACCCAAGTCTTTAACCTCATATATTTTCCACAAATATTGTGTTGCAGGCAAGGCCAAGTCAAGAACGGTTCCAGCTGAATTTTCTCTGCATGATTTGTTTTCTTTACCTTTCCTTTGGTTTTCTTAACTAAGATGCAGCCCGATGCATGCTTCAATGGAAAAATGGCGTACAGCTCCCAGCATGTTCCAATCGCCTATCCTGGTAGTTCTAGGCCTTTTTAAAAGTATGCATAGAATTGTACCCTGAATATCTCAACATGGTTTCTTTAGAATATCTGTGGCCTGATCAGCAGTTGGTTCAGTTCAGACAAATACTTGATACTTACAAGCATGAACATTGCTTACTTGTTTAGGTATTTGGAAGGCTTTCATTCGTAGGGCCACTATCAGTCGGAGAAGACGGCTCATAACAACTTTCAGCCAAGCAAACAGCACTTCAGGCTGGCCTCACAGGATGGCCAACTCAAGAACAACAGAAGATGCCTGAGGAGCAATGGCTGACACACTTTTATGTCCCCTTCCCCTGTTGTGTGCAAGGGAAGGAAAAGAGAAGCTTCCCCTTCCAATTCGGGCAAAACCCTTTGGTCCAATCACAGCAAACTATGGTTTCCACCAATCACAGATTGTCCTCAGACCGAGATCCCACATTATCACTTGTCTGAACTGAGCCATTCTGGTTTTTAAGGGTGTATCTAAGTGTTTGGGTTTTTTTACACAACTATTCCAAGATGCTGTCTATGAACGGGATGCATGAGAAAGCCTGGAGGGGCAGCAGCTCCCGGCACAGCTCAGTGACAGATCTGGAAAGATGCTCTGTGCACCTGCTGGAAGAGGGAACATGTGTCCGTGGCCAGAGACATGCGGTGGGAGCATCCACTTTAAAAGGGAGGTGCGGGGCGGGGGGAGGTGCCAACAGGAGAGTGCATGCATGGCTTACATCTGCGCAAGGACAGCTCATTCCATGTCCTGTCACAGCAAGGCGGCTTTTCGGTGCTCATTTACAGCAAGGCTTAATAATTAATGAGCACTTATTATTAGAGCTGCCCCAGAACCATATGGCCGCAGGATGCGAGGAAATCTTCCGAGACCCAACACTCGGGTGGAAGCTTGTTCTGATTTTGCTACTTTCTGTTCCTAGCAGAAGGCAGAGGTGTTTTCACAGCATGGAATGTTTACTTTGAGGTTTTCATTTGGATGGGCTTCTGTTCTCTTCAGAAGCCCTTTCCTTCAACAAATTTCAATCAGACCTTTGGCAGCAGTTCCATCTGTGGAATTGCGGGGGCACAGAAGGGAGGGCAGAAGGGAGGTGGAGGGTGGCGTCAGGTCAGCTTCCCTGCTCCTTGGTGGATCCGAACCATGTCATTGAGGAAATGACCCCCCCCCACCCCACCTCCAGGGGCCCGAAACATTCAGAATCTGGTCTAAACAAAACACGGCCAATTCCAGTAACTCTAACCAGTCCAAAGCACCCAGGGTGGTTTTCCACAACCTGGCAGCATCCAGTTCTGTTGGATTCCAGCTCCCACCATTTCTAGCAAGTGTGGGTTCAATTATCCCCAGCCAACAAATCAGGCGGGCCCGCTGCTGAAAGCTAATCCGGAGTAAGCACCAGTCCAAATGAAGATCAAGGCAGGAATCTGAAATCTCAAGAAGGGTGGCTCTGTCCTACTGCAGAGAGGGCAGTCCTCTTTTTGAAGGGGCAAACAGACATCAGTCCTCTGAAGTACTTTCTGCTCCACGTCTAGTTTAAAGATAAAGCAGAGGATGGTGACACCAGAAGGTCATCTGGTGAATCTTCCCCACAGCAGCATTATATAGCAAATGTCTACTTAAATTGTAATGACTTTTAATATATGCATCTGTTCTTTATATGAGCATAGATGTGCATTTATAAGGGTATATGGGCATCGAGGCATAAACATTTTCATACACAAGCTTTGTGTAAATGTGCCCTCTTTCCTCCTTTCTGGCGACATTCATTTCCTCTTTTTTCTGGTGTGCAAGTGTCCACCAACATCCAAGATCGCCAATGCAGCCAGAAGCTCCTGTATTAAAATGGCCAGTTTCAAGAGCCAGAACAAATTGTGCAGGGTACCAGCAAGGCATTGCAGGGGGTGATTCCTCCTCGACAGAAGGGAAGCAGTGTGCAGGCTGGGTGTAGGTCAGCATAGGTGGGCCTATGTTAAGAGGCTTAACTATCATTAGTCCATTTCAAGCAAATGCTTGTCCATTTGGGAATACTGTTCATGAGTGGCCTCCATCCAGATTTGATCAATTGCTCGATCCCTTTCCACAAGCTAACCTGCCCAAGCAGTAAAAGGCCCAGGTAGACCCAGACTCCATTCCCAGTTTGCCTTGGCTCTGTACCAAATGCCATAAAATCTAGCACTTTTCCCCTGCCTGCACCATTTTGGACCCATGAAGGAAGCAACAGGAACAGTGGTTAGAACAGAACAAAACCAGCTGGGAATGGGATGGATCTGGACAGTTGGTTTAGCGTTATCTTCCAGGGTGAGATAATTACAGTGACTGTCAGCTGGAGTTAGCATTTGGGGTCATTCGGCAGGTGTCCACTTTCGTCTTGGGCTTTGCTTTTATTCCTTTTTTGGTGTTGCATAAGGAGCCAACCGAAGCCAAATGCCCCCTGAAATAAGACTGTTATGCCCCCTTTCCAAAAAGAAAAGAGAAATGTGTTGGTCTGAATATTATTGAGATTTATACACAGCTTTCCACAGAAGTATAAAAACAGCAAACATAAAATGCAAAGGCATAAAAAGAACTATAAATATAACAATAAAAACAACACTGGACAATCAAACTGCAAAGAAGCAGTGAAATAAGGGCAGTAGCAGTGGAGACTCTTCTTATGTTCTTCCATTTTATGTTTGTGCCTTGAAGACACGTGGAGTGGGGCCCAATCCACCATTCCTAACTGCCCTGAGAGCTGTTAAAGGGAGACAGCACTGGGCTGTCATCTTGAGTTGTAGGCCAAAATATTTGGAAAGCACCTGACTAAGAAATTCAAGACCCTAAAAATCCAGGCAACCTCTGTGCTGGCCCCAGAGATCTCATGATGACTTCTTCCAGTACAAAACAGTAGCAGGGAAAAATATTTGTGTGGATGCTGGGCGTTTGGCTCTGCAATGTGGTTTATGATGGTGCTGTTATTTTTTCTGTGGCCTGAATATAGACAAGGACAAAAGCCATTCTAATTAAAGGAGGGCAGTGGCAAAGCAGCTGAGGAATGGGCGGATGTAGGTCATTACTCCAATCCAGCCAAGTGAAAGAATGGCTTCTGGTTGTGTCTTTTCAGGAATTTGCCGATTCCGTGTATCAAATAATTACACAGAAGTTTCAAGAAGTGACAGATAACTTTGCTGCCATCTATGCCCGGCACAAATCCCTTGCAGGAATTGTAATGACCAGAGGTAAGCTTGCACTTCATTGCACATTATTTTGCTTTAATTTTGTCTCAGATATAATTTTCAGGTAGAAAAATCTTGTTTACGCTACCTACTGGTGCTGGAGGTAATATTTGTGTGTGGACTGGGGGATTTATTTTATTTTTGTTCATCCACATAGCCTTTTTTAAATCATGACGGCTGCTCTGAGACTCGGTGCCACTTGAACATTTGATTTGCCTGTGAGTTCAAATCCCTGCTAAGCAATGATGTTTCCTTGCCTGGGCCAATCTCTCCCTAGTTGCCTCCAGTGCCTGACATGGAGATGGAAAGATGGGATATAAGAGCTTTAAATAAACACATAAAATCTCTCACCCTAATCTTCCTGACAGGGATGTTGTAAAGTTAGAAGCCCAGTCTAGTGATGGAATGCAAACAATTTTAGGAAAGTCGGTTTCAAAACATAAAGTCAAACAATGAGACGTTGGCTTCACACACGACCATCTCATCCCTTCAGCTGCTTCCATCGCAAGGCATATGTGCTTCTGTATGTTTGCAAACATGGTAGCTTCATTTTCTGTGTCCACATCCTGGAGCCATCTTGACTAATTGCACAGGAGGGGTGAGGTGCAAAGCAGGGTGAGAGAGAGTGAAGTGGCCACATCAGATGGTGGGAGGTGAAGGCAGGGAACAGTAAAGAGTTGCTGGAGAGCAGAGCTGTGTGGGCCCCATGGCTTATCCCAGGTCACCTACCCTAGTCAGTTGCCTACAGGAACCATAGAAGACACTGTCCTTTCTCATGGTGGAGGTCAGATTCAGCAGCCAGTCTGCTCAGCTTCTGTGTGAGGAATGCCAGTGTGGACGGACACACCCACACACCCAACACATGTTGTCCTGGCCTTTCCTTCAAGTAGAAGCATCTTGAGCCAGTCTTGATGAAGACAGTGCACAAAGTAACTGATAACTGCCCAACTAGAACTGGGAGGCAAGTGGAAAGGACCCTAAAGGCAAGGGTCATGGAGAAGGCTCTCTCTCCAAACCCAAAGGGATGAGTTGCACCAGACACTCAATTTGGAAAGCTTTGGATTTCTGCAAAGCCTGTGAACAGCCCTTCTGCCTGGAGCACTCAGTGGCCCAGACATTCTGAATGCAAAGACAGAGGAAAACCTCAGTGAGTTTGCTTCTCGTTTGAGTGATCTCTGTATCTTTGCTTGTGTAGGGAAACTTGCCTTTTCCCAGCTTCTCTCTCCACCGTATGATCTGAAAATGTCACCACTGTGTCAGCTGCTGTGTGCTCTTAATAGCCGTAGTACTTGATGTTATTTATTCATTCACATATTATTTTCAGCATTTATTCATTATATTTATATTCTGACTTTTCCCTGCACTACTCTGCCACTCTTCATCCCATGAGATCCTAGGGTAGTGAGCATGATAACTAATCCATTATTTCAAAAACATGTATCTAACAGCCCTAATAAGAGACAGCAAATGCAGATCCCTCTTATAATTTAAACTACAAAGACTGACTGAGAAGTTGTACATATGAAACTGCCTTGGCAAAAAGTGGAATTCTACCTTGACACCAAAATGTTGTAATCACTGGGCATACCTAGCTTTATTCATAACCCACTTTTCAGCTCCAAGAGTTTGCTAACAATATGAAATCAGTTACAGTACAGTGTATTAAGCCCACAGAATATATGCCAAATTTTAACCAACTCCTAAGAGCAGCAATATGAAAACCTAATGAGACCAGACTGACTCCTTTAAACTCCAACTGTGCACTATAATAAATAAATAGGTCCTATAATAAATACCTATAAGAAAAAGCTCCTTTGCCTGCGTCTTCAAAAGGGATGTTGTTAAGTAGGCTGTATCAGAAGAGTACAGTTATCAGGTATTGATACAGAGGCTATCACACAAAAGACCCTGTTTTGGGGAGATGACACCCCAGGATTCAGAAGTCACAGAATGAAGGAGAGGCTCATTACATGATAAACGTATGTGCAATTATATATTTAGTATAATTCCATTCTGCCTGCCCACTCTTCTTTACACAGCCTGCTTGCCCCTATCCACCTATTCATCTGTACACTGCTGCCCCATTTATCCCTCTTGCCAGACAAAAATTGCCTCCCAACTTTCAGCAATTTAAATCCAGTGCACAATGTTGGTGGTGGGCACAGTGTTTCTACCCTCTTCCAGTGTCCTAGTACAGACCAGTTAATAAAAACTTAATCAATGCACATGTTTGTTGCCAAGGAGAAGAAGTGCGTATATTTTGGGGTCTTGGGTAACGAAGGGCACAAGTCTATGTGTGCTTAGACAGCAGAAAGGCTGGCTGCTCCTGCCATTATTTGTTCTTTCTAAATATGCATAGGATTGTGCCTAGAAAAGTCTTATTTACTACAGTACTGTAAGGCACTAAACTGTGAGTCTTAAACCATCCCCTGATGGTCCAGAAATACATACTCCAGAATTTTGTGGGTGAATTGCAGAAGCATCATCCAATTCCGGGCATTTTGTCTCCTACAATAGAGTTTTACAGCAGCCCCAAAAGTAGCAGCAACGGCAGCAAATCGTGTATCAAATGCTGACTGTTATCTCATATACATATGTTTAGAGTTTGACAGACAATTTTTCAGAGGAGGCAGGAGGTATCCCATGCATATTCAGAGGGGGCTTGCTAAATTATCTGGAACAAACTGGCATTATGTTGTAGACTCAGGCTGTGCAATATGTTAACTGCTATGGGCTCAAACTAGATTACCAGACAGAATTGAAGGCTAAGAGAAAATGCAGACCAACGCACTGACAATCACCCACCCCTTTGTTAAGTCCATTCCAGATAATACATGGCAGATCGCAGAGCCATGGAATTACCTCTTGGTCAAATGACGCAACTCCTCAAAAATATAGCATGCTGCTGCCCCTCCCTTTGGTGCTCACTAAGTAAGTGAGGTCCTGACCCAGATCCAGATCATCAGATGCTGGTAGAGGAAATAGAGACCTCTCCACTCAGAGACTTGTTTTCTGGAATCCCACCAACCAAGGAAAAGGTTCTGCTGGCAACAATGGAAGTTTTCCAGCTGGTTTCTTTTCTTTGTAAGGTGTAGTGAGTTTCAGAAAAGAAGTTGTTGGAGAAGATGCTTAAACCAGGAGTGCAGAACCTGAGATCCAAAATTCCATTTCAAAGAAGCTCTTGGTAGCCCATTCCATTGGTGAGCAGGGCCAGAGGCAGAAGGATGGGGAACCGGTTCCTAACATTTTGTGAGAAACCATCTCCATCTTGCAGATGTTTGCTTTTGTTCCATGTGCAAGAGATTACCCTTGCCCTCCAAGTGCTCTGGCGTGTGCAGAGGACTTGTGGCAGGCACGATGGAGGACCTTCATCACTCACTTTGCATTAGGCTTTGGAGAAAGTCAGGAGGACACAAAAACTTCTGGAGGCTTCCATCCTTCCAAAAGGCCTACATTGATTAGAGCTGCACAGTGTCTGTTCTTTTCCAGGTCTGGGCATAAAAATGACTCTTCTCCTTCATTCTCTGCCTATGCCCAAGAACTTATGAACAAGTGGCAACTGAAAATAATGGCTTGTTACTGACATTTGTGAGACCTGGGCCAAGAAGCCAGAGCTGCCTTTGGCCACACAGCTTCCTTCTGTCTCCCACCATGGTTGTTCAGGACCAATGAGACAGCAAGTCTTTACCATCATGGTTGAGATATGCTCAGGAATAAACAGTGCATTGGACAGAAGCTCTAGAGAGTGAGAAGGCAATGTTAAGCTGTGGAATAGCTAGACTTGCTATTGCAAGGCATCCTGTTCCTAAAGGAAAGTCATGCACTTTGGGAAATGTTGTGTTTGTAAGACAGTCTTTTGACTCGTTGTTGAAGGCATAACTTATCACTTTTTGTGGCCCTCACCACATGTGGCCCTCAATAACATCCAAGTCTCAAAGAGTATGAATCCATTCTTGCTTTCTGGAGCACCCATCTGGAAATGTTTCTCTCCCACTTTATGTATGTGAATGTGTTTCTGCTCATAAAAAGGAGGAAACGGGTAGACCAGAGGGAGAATTATCTGTACAAAGCTGCGAATGTTCAGCTTTGGTTCTGCCCACTTTGGGTTCTGTCCTGCACATTAGCAGACTGGGCTCCTCCCAAGTTTGGCTGCATGGTTCAATTGATTTTTCCCATGGATCAATGCCCTTTCCCGGGAAAAGGTTCCTCACCTCTGCTTTAATGCTTTGTAATGCCGCATTTTCCTCTCCACCTGCAATTACTGGACAAAATAAAGAGTCCCTGTCACAGTTTCTATGGCTAATCCATTATTTTCAAAGTCCTTCTTGCTAGGCAGCCTGGGGGCGGGGGGGAGAGGCTCCATACATTTAGTGGATGAGAGATGGCTGGTATTTAAACATTATTTTCCCATTTGAACCATCTTGACAGTGTAAATATAGCTAGAAACATTTTTGTCCTCTTTTCTCTTCAAAATACATAATCTAAGAAGTTTGGCCCTCTTCAGAAGAAGACACAAAAAAGCTTACAGAAGAGTGATATACATTGATTTCTTTTCTCTAAATCTGAGTTCAATTTTCTCTTTCACTCACGCTCTCTCACTTTCTCTTTTTTTATGAAGCTGACAATCACTTTGATCTTAAAAGCAACCAGGGAGGTCTTTTCAGTTAGCTTATATGAAATAAAGATGAAGTGGACAAAAAGGGGCTCTAAACAGCAATTTCATGCTGTGATAAAAGATGGCAAATTATGGCCCACATCTCATGACATGGATCTTAATAATTGCTAAGTGGGGTAGCAAGTAAAAGTTGGCAATCTGTCTCCATGGATCCTTCCAGTCATTTTAAGATGCAAAATGCTTGTCACCTAAAGGTAATCAAGGATATTGATGAGACAATCCATTTCTGGTCCTGAGTTTACCACCAGGTTGCAAGCTAGTAAAATATATTAGCAGAGTGAACCAGCAGGACTTGGTTCAAGGAACCAGCGTTCCTGCAGCATCCAAACAGCTAGGTCAGAACTCTTCGATGGTGAGCAACTTCCAACATATTGGGCTGGATCAAAACTGAGCCATCCTTGGAGTAAACCTAAGTTACAAGACCTGAGCCGAATTGTCAAGGAAAGGACATCTTGGAGAGCATCCATTCATAGGATTGCCCTAAGTCAGAGAAGATGGCACCGAACAATGAAGCAAAGCTACTGAAATCAGTGGGACTAATGCTAGTCATGCCTGACTTAAGTCCTACTGAGGTCTGCTGATTCGAAGTACAACTAAATTTGGATCCAGCACTCTGCAGCCCGCAAATATGACTGAGAGTCTCACTCAGTTCTGGCTCCCTCACTCACATATTTATCTAAAAACACACACATTTGCAAGTCTGCTTATGTCATGCCTAGTTCATCTAACAAGTAATGTCTCCAGCTTTGTATTAATTTAGGGTGTGTATGGGGTGTGTTGTGTGCATATATTCAGGGCCTCCAGTGCCACCATTGATCAGGAGCATAAGAAAAGGTGCATTGTCAAGCAGAGGTACATAATGCCCAGCATGAATATGCAATACATAGAAATTCAGAACCAGTTCACATGTCATGGCGGGAAACCAGGCGTTCATTCGGTTGTTCATGCACTCATGGTATGTCAGGATATGCATGGACTGCTTATGCATACTCCTGCATGGCCCAGTCACCATACTGGAAGTTGTGGCCAGCAGATTGGGTCACTGGCTCCAGACTTGTGAGGATCTTGTGGGAAGTGTCCTTGGACGGGACTCCTCCTTTGTCACTGGGCCCCACCATGCTTTCTTGGTGGCAGCAGCAACACAATTGTGTGGCTGCACTAGACTTCCTTTAATTGCTCTCAGTGCTCTGGAACAGTGCTTGGTTGGGTTGCTTGTAGGACACTGGCAGGTGGGGCGATCCATGTGCCTGGCGCTGAGTGCCGGGCCAGCAAAAAATAAATGAGAGAGGACCTCAGGGCATGCATCAGTGGAAGGGTCCTGGCAATTGCCCAGGGATGGGAAAGAGTAACACCAGCCTTGCTCAGGTCCTATCATGCTAAACACAGAGAAGACTTGCGCTGCAAAATGCCGGAGACAGATGGGGGCCAAAGGGGTCTCTTGTGCCCCACAAGAGCGGGAAACCAAGAGCTCCTTGCAGAGGGGCAAATGATTCTGCTAAACTGTGTCCTCTCTACCAGTAGTACTGCATCCCACCCCGCTTCACAAAAAGAAGAGTAAATCTAATGGACTGTAGAATTAGATGTGGAAAAGAGTGCTAAGTCATCACATCTGTGCCTCTGGAAATACTCAATTGCTCCCTGCAGTACATTCTCCAGTGTTTTTCCTTTTCCAAATCAAGATTTAAATGTATCACTTAGCAGTAGTGCTTCCACTGTCTCCTCCAAGAGAGATTCCTATTATTATTTTTATTATTATTATTATTATTCTCTCCTTTAACTCACAATTTTCATGCCTTTTATTTCATGGAAGTGCTCTTTGTTATCAGCCAAAATGATTCCTCGCTCTGCCCCCGCTTCCTATCTTCCTATAAACCTTTATCAGATTTAGGCTAAACCCCAATATCTGGGTTTACACCTTTCAGAGTCTTGTAAGCAGATCTCCTATTCCCTCACTTGTCAATGATTGCAGCTATATCTATTCAATTACTTTCATTTCTCCCCTTTTGAATAATTCTCAGCCTGCAAATGTTTAATCGTTTCTGTCCCCGCTCTGAATTACACCAGGTTTATCAATGCAGGCTTTGTGGTAGTCCAAGATCCCGAGCAAGTTAATCCTAATTAGGAGTGACTCAAGGTAAATGTGCTTGTGTGAAACTGGTGCTCTTTTGAAACACTCTGACATGAATAGAACTCATCCAGCACAACAAAAAGGACTAATTCGGTCAAAGGAGGCCTTTTTCTCCATATGATTCCACTAGTTCTTTAGAATCTCTGGGTCTGGAATTTCAGGGTTTTAGTCTTGCTTAGAAAACCTGGGCTTTTCTAATGGAATCACATATCATTTTACAAGGACTTCAGACAATGTTGCCTTCTGTGTCTAACACTCCCGTGTTTTCCCACTGCTTCTTCTGCCTTTTTTCTTACCCCAGAAAATCCATCAGGAAAAGATGAAGTCACCACACAATACATTTTGACTGGTAGCACCATCCACTGGGAAGTCCCAAGTGCAGCTAAATGTTGCCCTTCGGCTTTAGGCTAGAAGCAGAATTGATTTTGCACACTGAAAGGCAGGGGAGTATGTTAAAATCCAAAGCACAAAACAAAACGGAGAAGGCAGCTGAATAGGATGGACAGAATGGGGCCACATGGGGGGTGGCGTGGAGGTCCAGCTGGTGCTGGCCTACCTTTTGCCCATCTCTAAGTTCCTTTTTTTAAACTGCCTGGATTTTTTTTACTGGAAAATCGATGCAAATTTCATGGTCAGTAAATAAATGGCGGAGAAAACCACAAATAATATGGACAGGAAATAAACAGAGAGAAAACATATGCAGATGTCTTGAGTGGAAAATAAATTTGCATTTCTATTTTATTCACCAGAGGATCCTGGTCCAACCCTTGTGGCTTTTCTAGCCCAACATAACATTCCTTTCTCTTTTTCACTATCCTCGACAGGATAGTCTGATTAAAACAGCACAAAAACTGCCCAGCTTGTCCAGTATGGCTCTCTTGCTTTTGAGAAAGACTCAGTCTAATCCTATTCCAGCAGTCAATGGAAAGAATAAAATAACCGAGAGCCACAGTGGAGGTTTATTACATTCTAGATCTAAATCTACATGTTCACATACCTATATAAGCATGTTTGATTGATTTGTTGAATGGGAAACAAAGAAAGAACAGCGAGTTATTGCCAGCCAGCTTGATATGAACTAGTACTGAACACTAGATTAAATTGTACCCCACGAATAATTCACCAAAGCTGATTTTCAACAATCATCATTTCTAGCACTCATTTTCTTTCCATTTTTCAGTGGACGGGAGGTCCATGTCACTCATCACCAAGCTAATGAGGGGGAAGGTGGGAATTGTTTGAGGGATGGAGTTATATTTTCAGATGCAAGTTTCTGGAATAATTAATTTGTGTCTTCTATGCCGTTTTTAAGATCAGAACGGTTGATGGGTTTTCATTTTTTTTATTGGCTGACTCATCAGTCTCATTAGATGCTATCTGGCAATATTTCTCTATCAAAGGAGCCAATTTTAGGAACAGAAAGTCAGGACTGAGTATAATCTTTTATAATTGATAAAAAGTGCTTAAAAACATGCATAATATATTTATGCTCAAACTGTGGATTGACTGGGAGGGGGCACCTGAATACCACGAGGGGGAGTACAAAGTTCTAGGGAACAAGCTCACCTGGAAGCAGGTGAAGCTTTTCTCTTCTGCCTCACCAAGACAGACAGGCAAGGTAAATAGTCTCCACCGGACAATCTTTCTTGTCTTGATTTTTAGGGCTGTCCGTGCTTTCCCATTTGACTCTATATTCCAACCTGGGAATTGCTGTTAGATTGTGTTAATTGTGTTTCCTTGTGTGTGGTTCTAGGAAAAGGGGTCACAGATGACTTGCCATATTTCTGCTTTTAATGCCCAGGATAGATGAATCTGTCAGTTGCACTTGCAATATTTGCATTTTATCAACCACAAGTTTGCTCCAGGAAGTTTTCGTATCAGCCTACAAGATGCTTTTTATTTAAGGCCACATAAAAACTCGCGTGCATTTTTGCATGCTTCTTCCCCAATATACACATCCTTTGCAAGTATTTTACCCTAATGCATGCCTCTTTGTACCCATTAGATTTTCTCTGATGTAAGCATTTTAATGCAATTTTCCCTAATGTAAAGCATCAAAACATTTTGAGCACTGAACTGGAAACCCAGGCCATATATCATTTTGGGAACTCAGAATCAGGTCGGTTTGTACTGAAATGAGAACCAGCCCCTGCTCATTGAATGCCTTCCACTCATCCCTGCTATTGCGTTGGTGCCCCATGCTTAGTAATGCTAGCCCTGGTGCTGGGTGCTGGGCCTGGAGGTGCAGCATGGAAGGATTTCACAGGTGTAGACCCAGTACTAAGGCCAGCCTGCAGGGTGCAGGTCTCAGGCCCCTCATTTCTGGACAGCTTCCACATGACTCCCACCCTGCCAAGTGGCAACAGTGGGTTGTGGGAAAGGAGAAGAAGCAGGACTGTCAAAATACTGAGTGAATAGAAAAGTTTTGGCCCCTTGCTGGAATGAATAAACCTCCTTCAAAGAGGACGCCGGAAGAAGGACTTCCATGGAAGATCATAAAGTTCTGGCAGGTGTTTATGGAAGGAGACATTTTCATCAGACAGAATGAAAGGTAGCATAATCTCAGAGGGGGCGGGGGGGGGAGAACCAAATTAGGTTAACATGGGATTGATAACTTTTGCATTGCTGATAATGGGTTATTTACAAGGCTGAAAATATTTGCATTGCTGATAATGGTCTGTTTGCAAAGCTGGGTTACAAGTAACTGAAAACATTTGCAATTCATCAAACTATTCACTAGAGGATTAGAGACTATAAGGTTTTAGGAAGGACTCACAGAATACTTACAGAAAAGTCAAACTAAACCCTTGGAATGAGTTTCGGTTTTAGCACATCCACAATTGTTGTAGGAACCAGTCACAATCAGGAGGGAAATAGTTTCTTCAGACCTGTCTGGAGTGGCCCCTCAACATTATTTGAGATCGTAACTGCCTGACCATCACCCGAAGGTTTTTTGTTTAGTTGCAAAGTTGTGCCCGATCCATCACGACTCCATGGAGAACACTCCTCTGGCTCTCCTGTCCTCTACCATCCCTCAGAGTCCACCCAAGCCCACACCCACTGCCCCAGTGACTCCATCCAGCCACCTCATCCTCTGCCATCACCCACAGTACAAAAGCTTAAGTGGTAATTCAATGGTTCACTTCTAGAACACACGCCAAGCGGTCCAGAAAGTGGCTGTTGAACGATTCAGTCCTGCTTGCTCCTGATTGTCTGCTGAGTTGCAAAAAAATATGCTACTCCTGCCCACTTCTAGGCAGGCTTGGGATTTCAGTGCTATTTGAAAGTGCTGCTGAGTAATTCAGTCCTCCTTACCTCTGAGTATGGACATAGGGGCTTGTTCTGCTTATTTCTGAGTGTGCTTAAAATTGGCCACCTCGGGCCATGTTCTTATATATTTGGCTCTGCTCACAGATGGAATATAAGCCTAAGACCTTCCCCATATTGGAATTGAACCTGTGGACTGAAAAAATCACCCTCTCCAACTCAGAATCACTCTGCACAATTGGAAACCCTACAGAAAAGATTCCCTGTTCATGTGTAAAGAACCTACTCATAGTTGTACCCAAATAAACCTCAGACCTTTAGAAAAGTATTGTCTGAAAAGGGCCGTTCTGTTATCCCATTGAAAAGCAATGATATCTCCTTCTTGCTCTTTAGGTCCCTCCTCTCCAGCTCCTGGACTCAGAGTTAGTCTCCCGCCTCATCCTTCCCCTCTCCTGTTACCTTGTTTCATTTCTTTTCCAAATGGAAAACCACCATCAGCATTTAGCCCAGTTATGCATTTGTGTGTCCACCGTGCCCTTTCTTTGCCTGATTTCCAGAGTAATTTCATGTAAGGCACTGAAGGGAAAGAATACTCCAAACACTTTGCCACAGTCGATGTACCAGGTGACAACTATAACAGAGAGAAAGAAGCGCCCTTTTCTGGGTTTATTTTAAATTGTGTCATTGAGTCATATAAGATTTTGTAAAACAAAGGGTTAAATTGGGATAAAAAGAGGAAAGGGGGGCATGTGTTATTTTGATGCAATGTATCTCCTGAGATTAATTCTTTTTAATGGTTATTTAATTACTCAGGCTTACTTAGGCTGTGTCATACTTCATCTGGTCTGCCAGAAAAATGAAACAATTGTTTGCAAAAGCTTATTGCAATAAAAATTAAACTCTTGCCATTTACAAACCAACAGCTTGGAACCTGCACCTGGGGGAACAACGCGTTGCGATACATGTGAAGCATTTCCGTTGCAAACGCTCATGTCTGTAAACACTTAGTAGTAGGGGAATGGGAGACATTTGACCTGGATGGGTAAGATGAACTGAGACCAAGTGCATGGGGTGGGGGGAGCAATGCCGGGTGAGGCCTTCAGGTTGTGGTTTGGAGCAGGAGCACAGAATCAAGCTGCAGAGAGGTTTGTTCCAGTGAGGTGGGGCTACTGCAGTCCAGAGGGAAGTTCTCCTGGGGATTAACTAATCAATGCATGCATCAAAGCCTGACAGATATACAGAAGTTGGAGAGCCTCGCTGGCAACATAACAGAAGGCATAATTCCCTGTGGGGGCAAGACATTGTTCACCTGGAATCTTCAGATCCCTCTAGTTCCATAATTTGCTGACTTTATAGTATAAAGCTGCATGACGTGTGTGTATCCTTCACAGCACTGGTGTTGCACATCTTAAACAAAAGGCTTAATAACTATGGGTATTGTCCCTTGCTTTGCTGTCTTGGCATCAGTCTTATGGAAGAAGTCTTCTTCTGTCTGAGGCAGCGCATAGCCTAAGCCACAGATAGCAATGGGAGCAGCTGCTAGGGAAGGCCATGCAGGTGGCTGAGATATGCTTTAGCTAACAAGAGTTCTGTCCACCTCGAGAAGCAGAGGAAAGGATGAGCAGTCAAATGATATGTGCTTGTGATTGCTAATGATAGACACCTGATGAGTATCTGCATTTGTATCCAAGATTCAGTGGGTTAAGGTGAAAGGACAAGGCAAGGCAAGGCCTTCAGGCTGCAGTTCAGAGCTGCAACTGAGAACCAAACCTCTGGGAACAGCCTTCCAAACTGACAAAGAGCCAGTGCAAAGCAGACAGAAATTCTTCCTGAGGATAACTCATCAATGCTTGTCCTTGAGAGTTGATCAATTCCTAACAAATACATAGAATGTGACCTACAGCAATTACAAATGCCAAGTCTGGAAGGCAGCAAAATAATGTGCAATTGGGGCAGAATAGATATAGGTGTGGATATCTAGTGCTGATAGCTAGAAATAGCAACCCATGTGTAATGAGGCTCTAATTCAGGGGAGATTGGTGACCCCTATTTCAAGTGGAATGACAGCAGTTTAAATGGAGCTTTATGGGAGCTGTCCGTGGTGCTGAAACTACCCTCAAACTGAATTCACCACCACAGAGCACCATGCGTAGCTTCTACAATGGTCACAATAAACTCTGCAATGAGGAGCTCCACTGAGCTAGGAATCTTGGCTTTCCCCATCTCCCTGATAACCGAGTTTGAGGCAATACTAATTACCATGAATCATGGTTAGTGCAAATGAAAATATAATGCCACACTTTGTTATTGCAAACCACAAAAGAGAGTGCAAACACTTACATTATGGTCCCAGACTCTTAACATGGAACCTTAAGTCTGCACTGGCGTAAAGCTTCTCTATTTCCCCCATTTGGCTGGGAAGAATGGGACTTGCACTCCAACACATCTGCTGGGCATTAAGCTGGAGAAGGTGGGTCTGTGGGTTCAAGACAACTATGACACAAATTGACTGAAATGGCACCATGTAATATGCCAGCAATCAACCAGATTGTTAATACTCAGGGAGTAGAGACATCAAAGACCAATCAAAGGAGTGGTAGGCCAAAGCCAGAAGCGTGTCAATGCCTCTTCCCTTTTTACCAGACCTCACAACTGATATTCCCAGGGACTCTAAGCTTCCCAGTTGTTTTCCATTCATTCCCAGCCAGCTATCATGTTTCTTAAATGGGGTGCAGAAATCCAGAGCCCCTGGCCTCTAAAAAAAAAAACTATTTATTTAAATTTATTTATTTAAAACTTTTTTAGACCATTCCTTACCAAAGTCTTGGGATGGTTTAATAGTAAGTCAAAAATAAAATAAACACAGCATCCTAATTCATCCAAAAAATCAGGTCTTGTGACTGGTATTTGAGTTGCTGAAGAAGTTGGAAGCAGCTTTTCACTCTTATCTCCTAGAAAAGCTTGCTGGCTTCTAAATTTTGGACCCACTCCTCCTTGTTTCTTAGCAATACAGCACATGGGCACAAATGTAGACTTTGTTTCAAAACAAACCGATCCAGTTTGTTTTGTTTTATGAAAAAAGATGAACAGCGGGGCAGGTAAGTTTAGGCTAGGATGCAAGACCCAGCCCTTAGTATTATTTCTATATGTATACATGTTCTTCTCGGCCGTGAGAACAAGGAACTGAGTAATGCTACAGGAGCATTGATGTGAGACAAAGCAGAGACCCAACTGCAATGAAAGGTCTTTATTTTCAGTACAACTTCTAAAGAAGAGAAGCTCTGAAACTCACTTGCTTTTTATTAGTGCTTCCAGTGTCACGGAAATGAAAGCTCGTATTAAAGGTAGTGTATGTTTCTATCATAAAAAAGAAAAGGGAAAATACACCCCTACCAGGTTGCTATTTATCAGTACTACAGGAGATTCTTTTATTAGCTCTTTGCAGAATGTACATTTCTTGTGATGTAGTTATTGATTCAACAAGTAAACTTTCTAGCTGGCTTTTATCTGGGAATTAGCATTCCAGACTGAAATGGACCCCACATTATTCCAGTAGTGCTGAGATACAAGACCGCTGCATATTCACAGAGCCATCACGCTATTAGGGTTCTCTCGGTTACAACATGAAAGTGCAGTCTTAAAGGACTCCAGCAATTATGACATAGTACTGTCAGACAATTCGAAATCCTTCTCATGTTTGTTGTGTGCGTGTTTTTAATCTTTCCACAGGTTTGGACATTCGGCAAGCTCAGGTTATTGTGCTGTCATCGGGTACCAAATGCATAAATGGAGAATACCTTAATGACCAAGGACTGGTGGTCAATGACTGCCATGCAGAAATTCTGGCAAGGAGGGCCTTCGTTCACTTCCTGTACTCACAGCTGGAGCTGCACCTCAGGTAAGCTTGGTTTGGAAAATGCTCGGACAAGGAGCGTTGTCAGAGGTCTCTGAAATTTCTTGCAGGGACAAAGCGGAAATTTTACAAGTGGCCTTGGCCTCCCTAAGTTAACAAAAGAAAGGAAAAATCAGGCAAAGTAAAGGGAATGAAGGAAACAAAATAGTTAAAAAGCTAACAGCTGCATTGGATTAGAACAAAATGGAGCCCAGCCCTGACAACTGTATTCAAGGTGCTTTTTTCTACATGCAGCGTTTATAACATGTTTGTCATTCCTGCTTGTGGCTGTTTACAGGGTATTTAGGTGATGCCATGAATCTCCAATTTTGCTTCTGTGTCTAATAAACAAAAATTTTTAAAGAGCAGAGGGGAAGCGCTGCTTCATTGCAAAAGTCAACAAAAGACCATTTCCAGTTGTGCATTTGTGTTAATCTGCTATACTATAGTGCCACCTAGAGATTATGTAGGGGAAACACAAGAAAAAAAGTTCCTTTGGTAGTGCTTGGATTTAATTTGGCAATAAATCTAAAAGTAAATAAAGCAGAATAACAGGCAATTAACATACTTGTTAATATACTCAAAGGCTTCTCCTTCTATTACTGGAGGCAATGCATAATTATGAGGATGGTCAGCCATAGCTAAGCATATTCTTCTTGAATTTGTCCAAACCATTTTAAAGCCATCCAAATTGGTGGCCATCACTGTATCTCACGATTGTGAGTTCCACAGTTTAACTATGTGCTAAGTGAAGAAACACTTCCATTCATTGATCCTGGAGCTCTCCCCATTTAACTTCGTACCATGAGCACAGGTTCTCGTCCCATGGGAGAGACAAAGAGCGAGAGACCTTCAGCCAACCTGCTTTCTCTGCACCATGCATCCTTTTATGCACTTCGATCATGCCCACCTCCTTAGCTGCCTTCTTTCCAAGCTAGAAAAAGACCCAGACATTGTACTGTTTCCTCCTGGGGGTGGGAAAGGGTTTTCCTGTCTCCTGGTAATTTTTGTGGTTCATCTCTGCACCTTTCTAGCTGTCCAATATCCCCTTTCGAGGTGCAGTGATCAGAAATGCACGTGGTCTTTAATGTGTGGGTGCACCACCATTTTGTGTTAAGGCATTATGACATGCGTACTTTGATTCTCCCATTCCTTTCCTAATGATCCCCAACATAGAAATTGCTTTTTCCACAGCTGCTGCACACTGGGATGATGTTTTCATTGAACTTCGGGATCAGTCAGTGTTACCTCAGGCCCCATCAGCATATATGTGAAGTTAGGATTTTGTGTCCTGTGTGTGCCACTTTACACCTGCTAGCAGTTAACCTCATTTGGCCTCTTGAGATCCAGTCTAGAGAGATCCTAGGAGACTCAGGGGGGATCCGTTGGCGACAGGCAGGCGTGTGAGGGGATGTCGCATGGGATGCGTGAGGACCTGTTCTCCCCTGCAGAGGAAGGCGGGACGCGCTCCAGCAGAGCCAAGCTTGGGGAGCCGGGGTTTCATTTGGATGCCGGGGGGCACCTGACAGTTGGGGCCCTGAGGGTGTGGAATGGGTTTCCACGGGAGGTCATTGAGGCCCCATCGGTGAGAGCATTCAAAGATAGGCTGGACATGCACATGGTGGGCATGTCGTGAGCAGAGCTGACACTGGAGTGGGGGTCAGACTAGATGGCCTGGGAGACCCCTTCTGACTCGTGCTGTTTCTATGTTTCTGTCCTTTCGGAGCTCCTCCCAACTCCCCCATAGACACACCCTGCTGAATAATTGGGTGTTTACCGCAAACCTGGCCACCCTCCCTGCTTACCCCTAATTCCAATTCATTTATGAACAAGCTACACAGCCTGGCTCCCAGTACACATCCTTGTGGGACCCTAGTGATTTATCTCAGCGCTGCAGTTCCTGTAGTCACGATATATAGTTTTGGATGGTTTTTTGGAACAAATATCTGCTCAACCCAAAGGTCATGGAAAACCCAATTAAGACAACAACACTTTTGACAACAATATTATGTTGATATATCAGCCCTAGGAAACAGATGAAATAACAGGTCACCTTCGAACAGGCTGGTGCATGGGTGCAAAGCAATCTCTTGTGTGTGCAGCCCCAGGCAGAGAGCAATAAACAAATTTTCATCAAGTTCCTGGTGAGAGCTGTCATACTTGGCTGGTGGCGAGCTGCATTCAGCTTGATGGGTCCCCAGTTGTGCAGGGCTAGGAGAGAGTCTCAGCGAAACGTTCAATTCATGGTAGCACTCCATTGCATCCCAATAACCCGAAGTCTGGTTTAACCCAGTTTGGAATAATGAGAGCTGTGAAAGAGCTGGTTTTCTAGCTCACCATTTTTGACTTGCTTGGTCCGTATGGGCCAAACAACTGCACAAAGCAAGTCAGATTTAGTCTGCAGGCATTTCATGGCAGCCTATTTTCCTTCAGCAGGTATTAGATTTTAATCATCAAGCCATGTTTTACAAATCCTCTTGGTTGTTTGCAAGGGATGCTTTAGCCACAGACCAAATAAGAAGAATGAATGGCCGCCGAATGAACGGCTGGCCGTCTCCTCATTATGGGCATTTTCTTCCTTCACTGCTGCTGAGTCACACTGGAGCAGATTATTTACGACGAACATGCTCCCCTGTATTTTGTTGGTCATTAATACATTCCTTGGATCATAAAAAAGCTACCCACTGGTGCGTGAAGCAGACAACCGCCCTGGAATCAGTACACAGCAATGCTCCCAGCCCCACACAGAGTAAAACTTTGTCATTCACTACCACAAAATGTAGGGGCAGCCATTCATGTGCATGGCTTTAAAAAGGTGGATTGGACAAATGGGTGAAGGAGGAGATCAGTGACTGCTGGTCCCAAGGACTGTGCGCTACCTTTAGTATCAGAGGTGGCATACCTATGTGCCCCACTTGCTGAGCCGCATGGGCAAGAGGTGCTGTTGTACTCCCATCCTGGTTGTGGGTTTCCCACAGACAGCTGGTTGGCTGCCGTGCGAACAGGCGTGATGGACCTCGGCGCAATCCAGAATTGCTTTCCTTATTTTCTTTGTCTGCCAAAAATGGCACAGTCTAGAAAGCAATGAGGGAATTACCTTGATCTAGATGTCCTGCCATTGGGTTTAGATCATCCCTCTCTTAGAGGTTCTTCAACAAGAGTTACCTGAATCCAGCCTGAATCTGTGAGCTGCTGTATATTAGACCTGGTACATTAATGGTATGGCTATGCATGTGTTGCGAGTGCAGATGGTGGATACAGGGAGCCTGACCTGCCTCAGGACTGGGGCAGGGAATGGGGATTTGAACTGCCTTGGTCTCCAAAAAATCTTTCCTCAGAAGCCTCTGTTTGCACTGTGATTAACTCCCCTGTTGGAGGAGTTTTCTATCAGGTTTGTGGTGGGGAAGGAAATGGTTCAATGGTTAAAGGCTCCATGATCCCAAGAACATATCAACAGCATTAGAGATGCTTCACACAAGTCCCTGCATCACCCAGTAGCTCATCCTTCTGCACCTTGCAGATGAACTGGTGAACTGCTTCCACCAAAAAGCCTTTCAGGCGTCTCAAGGTGATAGGAAAGTTCCTTGGTCCACTGAGCCTGTTTCGCACATAAGGAACTGTCTTATGCCCTGCGTCTAACACTGGCCCGTCTAGCTTAGGCTTGCTGTTTGTCCCAAACTCAGAAGAGAGAGCGTGGAAAGCAGAACAGGCCAAGCACCTGGTGGCTCCAAAGGAGCCAGGCCTTTCCCACATTCTTACCATGTGAGGAGCCTTGAAGAGCACAGATGGAAGGGGTGGGCATTTGGAGGCATCATGCGGAAACCTGCAGTTTTGGGTAATGGGACCTTGGGCACAACTAGAGCGGGTGGTCAGACTAGATGGCCCGGGAGACCCCTTCTGACTCACTCTGTTTCTATGTTTCTATAATATGGCCAGACCATTAGATATCATTTTCTGGAACATGGAGCTAGATCCAGAATTATCCAGATTATCTCATTTTTCTTATCTATGTTATGTCTGCTTCAGGTTGCACCACTGAACAACCTAAGCTATTTTCACATTCTCCTACAACTCTTCATGATATTCTCATAATCAGTGTGTTAGCTATTTTATTTGTTTGATTTATAAAACCGCACCCAATAGTCCCAAACTCTCTGCAAGTGAGGTGCCATGTTCTGCATCTCCTGCCCCATTCCCAACATCTTCATTGCTTTTCACCACCCACCCAGCAGCAATCAGGTTGTGCTTCTTTCCTAAGGACTTCCACCAAATTCCAAACCCATTCCATACTCTCCTGCCAATTTTCTCGGCTTGCTTGGTGTCTTAGGGGTCTTCTAGTTGTGACCTGTCTTCTGACCTGGTTTCTCCAATGGGTCAGACGTCCCCCTTGAAAACCTGACTTCACACCACTCCTAGGTTTTTCCCTGTGGTAATTACTACAAAAATTTACAACAGACCCCATGAGCAAAGTTATCTCTACTGCTGCACAGACCTGAAGAAATATTTTAGCATGCCAACTGGTTTAGATAGACTTCTTTATAGCAGTACAGGCCTTCCTAAGGAACAGCTCCCTCTTCCAGCCTCTCATGGATGCATTTTCAGTTATTATTATTATTATTATTATTATTATTATTATTATTATTATTATTGGATCCAAGGATTAAAAATAATCCAGACTGTTTACAACCTAAGCCACAAACTAGTGTGATTCTGTTTCAGACACAGAAATACATAGGGGCCCTTTGCTTTCTGCTTCAGTTGCCTCCCCGCCTCAGTGCAGCCACAAATCATACCCTCTGATTTCTGTTTTCCCAATGCACTCTGCATATGCTCAGAGATGAGCATTTCTTTTATTATTTCACAAATTCAAAACCCGTTGGATGGTTTATGTGAATATATACAGTAAGTGCTAAACTAAATGCTTGTATATTATCTAAGACGGGGTGGACAGAGAATAGATCTGTTCTAATGATGAGTCTCTGACTGATGTGTAATTGATCAGCAAGAATTTCTAGTTCACAATGTTTAAAAAATAGCATAAGCAAAATGACTCCCTCCTTTTGTCGTCAGTTATTCACTGAAATTAAGGAAGCTTGGAGTAACTAGGAATGAATTGTTATATGGAAGAGTGTTCTGACGCTCACACCAGGTTCATGGGCTCATATTTCTGTAACTCAACATGTGAATTCAAATCTGGACTCCAGTTTGTGGGTTTCAGAATTCTATTAAAAAAGCAGAGTTGATTTCACAAGCCCCTGCTCTAAGACATTTTAAAAAACTAAGTTATGAATTCTTTGTTAAAAAAATTCTAAACTTTCCTTCATCCAATTAGGTTCTATGGTAGTGTCATCATAAATAGAATTGTCCATGCAAAATGCAGTACATTTTTTTTAAAAAAAACCCTTCCTAACAGACCAACAAACTGAGAGGCAGCAACATTAAAAGACAAACTGAAAAGCTGGAAGCCTTTTAGCAGCTTAGGTAAATCAATGTCTTTACCTTTCACTAAAAAGATTGTCAGGTTGGTGCCACTTGTACATGTTTGGGAAAGGAACTCCAAAGGCCTGTTACCTCATTGACAGAATGCAGTAATGGCTGTAACAGAGCAGATGAGAACACGTTTAAAAGAAGCAAAAGAAAATGAGAACCTGAATGGAATCCAGCATAACTGATTTGTTATCTTGGTTTCCTTCTCTGCCCCCTCCCGCTGCAGTTTTGGGTTTACATTAAATTACTATGTTTTCTCTACTTAGCAGTCCCTCTGCTTGCTTTGTGTTAAGAATGGCATCCGTGCCTCTAGGGATAGAAGTGCAATCACTGTTTCTTAAGCTCCGTATTGATCCATCTCCTGAGCACATTCAGTTATGTTATTATGTTATTTGGATCAATGCTACATTCTTTTGTGAAGGGAATTCTCAGAGCAGCATAAAGCCCTGTTCATAACAACTCCTACGGAAGACTCTTCTCTATTTAGCCAGAAGCTGCTCTGCGCGCGCGCACACACACACACACACACTGTTCGGGAGGGGGCCTTCTGGAATACAGTTGAAAGTATTGCAAAGCTACTTTGCCTTTTTCGAGGCAGTAATGCATGTATGACCTTTCTCATATCCCTTTTTCCGTACATGATGTTGATTGGGTCCCCTGGGCTCAGCTGAAAAAGGGCAGAGGAGGTTTCAAAGGAAGGTTGAACAGACTTCTGCTGCTCCCTGGGAATAAAAGGCAGGACTGCCTGGTCCATGTGCCAGTTGCCCACTGCATTTTCCCCTTCTGCCTGAACAAAATGGATCTGCAGGAGACCCCAGAGAAACCCGGGAAAGTCATTCACACAAGACACGGTGATGGGTGGATCTTGCCGCTACTCAGCCCCACAGGCCGGGTTGGCTTCACGGGGTGAGGCAGCTTTTGGGGGGATGCCCCCAGGTTCAGCAGCATCGTGCCACTGGGGACCCCTTGCTGCAGGGGGGAACCCATGGAGGGCTGTTGCCTTCATGATCTGCTGTGTGCTTCCCCTAAGCATTTATCTAGCTGAGCATACCAAGGTATCATTTTATGTGGGGAAGGGGCTGCCCTAGTCGCATGAGCAGTGCAAGCTCAGAAGACCACGGATGGGGTGGAAGCAACTGCTTCCATTAGAAAAAAAATGCTTCCTCTTTAGTGCATCCTGGCCACAGGGTTAGCTGCGGTGGCCTGACCTTTGGTGGCCAGCCCTTCCCACGTTACGCTTGCCACATAGGTAGAACCCTTGCATGGACAGTCCTTTGTTCAGGTGAGCCTCCTGCCCTCCCCTCCCCCCCCCATCACCCATGGCCACAACCCAAAAACACCACCTGGGCTGGTTCTGTGAGGCTTTCTTTGTTGCATCAGTAAAAAACCTGGGTTCAGATTTAGCACAGCTAAAAACCTGGGTTCAAACAGGACAACGCTTTCAGCAACCCACACTCAGCCCTTGAGTGTAGCTTGTCATGCAGTCAGATCTAGTCCAGCTCTAAAGCAGCTTCCTTGTCCTCTGTGCAGGCTGTTCATTATATTTATTTGTTATTTATTGTTGCGTGGAAAGCCCGCCTTTTGCCCTCTTGCTGCGAGCCCTCGGTGATATATAAGCCTCACTGCCTCTCCATTTTATCCTCACGACAACACAGTGAGGTAGGCTAAGCTGAGTCTGCGACTGACCCAGATCACTCAGGGAGCTTCATGGCTGAGTAGGAACTACAGCCCAGCTTTTCTGAGACCCAGTTCAACATTCTAACCACGGTAGCACACAATTTTAACTATGCTGGTTAAAATGTAAAGCTATAAACCTGACCTCAAAGTCCTTCAACTTGGTTGAAGCCCAACTAGGCTGAAGGCAGCGCTGGCTGATTCTCCATCCACTGAGCTGTGGCGTTGCTCCGCAGGCTTCCCCTTGTGCTTGTCCTCACCTGGCTTGACCATCTCCTGAGCGAGTGGTCCAAGCCACAGCGGTATCTTCCATAGCAAGGCCAGGACTCCACACATCCTTCCTTTAAAAAAGGGAGCCTCCGAGCTGATGGAGTCAGAAGTGAGCCAAATGAAACACGGCGACGAAAGTTAGGTCAGCTCTGTCAGTTGACGTGAGTGACCTCAGCAGCATGCTCAGGCTGCTTCTCGGTGGGACACCTGAGTCTTTGACTGTAGGTTGCAAGGCAAGTCAGGTTTCAGCTCTAGGAGGGAAGGACCTATAGGGGAAAAAATCTATGTTCCATTTTTCCCAGGTAATTAAATTTCGAATTCTCCTGAAGAACCACCTCTGCCCCCCCTTGTTTGCACACCTAGCAACCACCTTTGTTTGCACACCTAGCAACTGTCTCCAGATACTATTAGTGTTATTTTTATTTATTTGTATGTTCACTTGTTTCATGTAATGGATTTTAAACCACCTTTTAGGATAAATTATTCTCCCAAGGCGGTTTAGAATACTTAGTAAAACAATATAATAATGCAATAATACAATTTCGCATAATAACAGGAGGCGATAGCTGTGTTCCCATTTTTGCAGTCTCTCCCCTTCCCAGATGATTTGCCTTTGTCTGGATTCAAAAAGGGTGTGATTGCGTTCCGCTCCCCAGCCCCAGGATCTTCAGGTATCCTATTGTTCTGTAGGTCTGTGTTGGGGTGATAATGCAATTAAAGTAGCAGGGAGATTTCACCGAAGGTGGTAGGGAAATGAGAGCACCGCAGGCTTCCACCCTCTCCTCAGGAGATCCTAGCGGCTCAGCACTCCTGTCAAGACGGGTAATGTGGCTGTAAATTTCACTCGACAGAAAACGCATCACAGCATCAAAAGCTGACAAAACAAGCAAACCATGGAAGAGTGACAGCAAAACCGTTTTAACAGTGTGAAGACTGTGCTGGAAAAGGACGGGGTGCTTCGGCACAGAAACAAGCCAGCAGAAAGCACATGCAAAGAGTTGCTAAGCCTGGTTGGTGATTCTCTGGGAGAGGAACGTATTTTAGCTGCATTCAGAGTTAACGGGAACAACAAGAGCCCTGGGTTAAAACTGATTTAGCAGGGGGTGAGATGTCTGCACCAGCAGACTGCATCCCGCTTCATCAGGCATAAGGTCAGAAGAGCTGTGCAGGATCCAGCAAGTCCAGGGTCCATCCAAGCCACGCAGGAGCCAACTGGCTGCTCACAGGAGGGTCCCTACAAGCAGGATAGGCATGCAGGAGCAGCACCTTCCACCCATGTTCCCCTGCAACTGGTGTGCATAGGCAGACTGCCTCTGATGCTGGACCGGTAAAGCTATGGTTACTTCACGTGTTTGGGTATAACTCTTAATCAGGATCATGTCGGTTTGTTTGGGAGAGACCTTGTAACTGGTGAAAGGCAGAGCAAGTCTTTTTGCAAGAATTAGACAGCTCATTCCATTGCAGCTCATTGCAGCAAGTTCAATTAGACAGCTCATTGCAGCAAGCACACATTCCCAGAAAAATGATTCGTGCCTTGCCTGCTATTCACGCAAAAAACTGTTGTCTGGAAGGGAGAGTGATGGAAGAACGCACTGAGTGAATTAGAAGGATTTCTGGAGGAAAAGCAACCTTATATAACCCAAACCATATTTTCACAAATGCATATTTCTTGTGTGAGAATATAATTGGTTTTATCTTTGATTTCATCATCAATGGTCGGACGCAGTGTGTTGTTTGTTGTATGTGGTTGGGTTTTTTGTTTTTGTTTTTGGTTTTTTGTAAGCTGTCCAGAGACTTTAGTGTTGGACAGCGTATACAAACTTAAAATAAATAAATAATTTCAGAAAAGTACCATATCAGCCCCTGTCGGTGCTGACTCAGCACTGATGGACAATGATGCTGCCTCAGACAGGTTCAGCCTCAGGTATGACACCCCATTAAGGGCAGAAGAAGAGCCATGATGTATCAGGGCAAAGGTCTATTTGATCCAGCATCCATTTCCCAGGCTGCTTGTAGGGATCCCACAAGTAAGACGCGAGTTCAACCATGCCCCTTCAGGGCCCACTGCAGAGGTCTGCTCTGGGGAACCTGATGAGTCCCAAGCATTAAGCACCACTGTTTCCCACAGAATGATGTTGAATAGGAGACACATGCAGAAATTTAAATGGCAATTTGCCAGCTAGAACCGCTGTTATGTGGTTGTCACCTGCAAGGCGCCACTGGCATAGATAAGGTCTCATCAGGGGACACTGTGCTCCATGCTGGAGCCTTTCTTGCTTTCAGATGATCTATGCGGGTAAAGCCAATCTGTATCAGGGTGCTGGAACCAGGCTGGATTTTTTCTTCCTGCAGTGGCAGGATTCCTGATTGCACAGGGAGATCCTTAAACACTGCTGCTTGCACACGGGTAAGGTCCATTCAGACACGTGCTTCTTTATTTGGTTTGTGCCCAGCCTTTCTGCCAAAAATGGCACTTTGGGTGACCATGTTTCGTGAATAAAATGCATGAAAACAATATAGACAAATATAGACACCTTTAAAACAATCAAAGCACAACACAAACAGAGTAAAAGCAGCAGTCCTTGTCTGCCAGCAGAAGGGTAGTGGAGAGGGGACCCAACCTTTGCCAGGGAGCTCCATAACCAGGGACTAGCTCCTTTTGTCTTGCCACCAAAGATACCTCTGAAAGTAGCGGTCTTGAAGGAAGGGTCTCCCCCAAAGATCTCAAGAGCAGAGAAGGCAGTCATTCAGGGGGCTTTGCCCCAAGCCATATAGGGCTCTATAGGTCATCATCAGGACTTCAGACACTGACTGATAGCTAGTGGAGCTGTTGCAAGAGAGCAATACCCTCCCTGCAGCCACATCCAGCCCACGTTGAAGAAATGGGTCTGGGCTGGTGATGCAGCTTGCCGTATCGGTGCAGTGGATTGTGTGAGCCATTAGAAGCAAACAAACCCGGGATGGTGATCTGCTGTGCCGTGGCTTGTGAGGAGTCCAATACACAACCAGTTTCCCACGCAACTAAAGAAATGTTGAGGCCAGATGCCCCTGCATTGGTCCAGGCTCTGAATACAGAATGATTTGCAAATTAGTCCATCATGTAACTAATAGGACTGTTAGAGTCTGCCTGGACATGCAAATAGGGAGTTGCATTCTAATCTGATTATATATGATTCATGTTGTGGCAGTAAACAAATTGTCTGCTGCAACATTCAAATTATTTATTCTCAAGTATGTCTATTGAAATTGTATTGATGTGGCTGAAGCTCTCACCGTTGTATGAGCTGCAAGCCATTTTGTGGAAATTCAGCACAAATCAACATGGCTTGTTTCAAGTAAATGTGTTTATGATCCGCTTGTTGGGAACCAATTTTCCAACCATTTACTTTGCTCAAATCTCACTTAAACTGCAGTTCACTTAAACTGCTGAATGGATTCTAGGATAATTGACTTGATGGACACAAAGACTCAACTTATTATCTAGCCCAAATTACTTAGTAAAAGAAAGTTAAGATAAAAAATGAAGTATTAAAATAGTAAAGATTAACTGATGAAAATCAAAAAGCTGTATGTATTGTAACACTGACTTTATCAGCAAAGTTAAACCTTGAATTTGCATTTTTGTTCCCATTTGCTTGCAGAACAAGTTTAATATTTTTACCTCCAGCCTTAATTTATGACCCTTATTTATTTTAATAAGTATATAGATTGCATTGTGGTGTTATGATAAACCATAGTTTATTGTGCCATAAATAAACCTGGCCCCCCACCCAGTTCATGTACTTCCCACTCCTCTTTCTATCATGGCTATAATGTGATTAAAACATTTCACTTCTGCTTTTGATTAACTGTGGCTTTTTGTATCATCCAAACCCAATAATCTGTGGTTGATCTTAACTATGGTTTCCTTGAAACAAGGTAAGTGTGGGTTATGAAGCTGGTGTGTTTCAACAAACAATATTTAAGATTAACCACAGTTTGTTGAATTTGGATGGTGCAACAAGCTGCAATTATTATTATTTTTTAAACGGAAACAAGGGCGTCCAATGCACTCTTCATGGCCACGTCCCCTGGAGGAATGGAGGGAAGGGATAGCATGCAAAGCCATCATGACCAACTAGAGCTTATTTTGACATCCAAATGCAGCTATTATTACCTTTCCATTCTCCAAATATGGATTAATGGTTCTCCTATAGATGGTATTACTCTTTGAAGATAAACCAGAAGGGAGAATTAATAAATTATACCCGAAGTCCACCCTTTCCTATCAGTGGCTTTTTTACCATTTCTTTTAACCGATCAATAGCAGTACTCTTCCTACGCATCCTCCCTTCTTATCTACAAAAAATGTGACTGCTGCACAAATTATGCTTCTGAGGGTGAAATGGGCTGCAAACAGTCCTTTGATGTGCGGTGTCTTAAAAGGGTGGAAACACATCCAGCTTTTCCTTCTTCATCATTTGGGCTTTTACCATGTACTTCTATGCACAGCTACTCAGTGGGACTTGCTCCCAGGTAACTGGCTATGGGATTGCAGCCTTTAAAACTTTTGGTGGACATAAAAGTGGCAACACTGTGATTTGGTTATTGTTTGCATGGTCTGTTTACTTAAAATATTTCTGGGCTGCCTTTCAGGTTCACCTTAAGAATAATGACTCCTGTTTTGATCATGTATTTTGATTCTAACCTCGTGGTTTGTTTGTTGTATAATGAGTTGAGATGGAGTGCTAAACTCAGTATAACAGTGTGGAGAGATACAAACATCTCCGAGAAGGGGAAAATGATGCTAGGTATGTAGAAGAAAGACTATCAGCTAGCCTGTAGGGAGAATAGAGCTTGTTCCAATCTGGAATGTAAGAAATGACCTGCAACCTTTCTCTGTGATCCTAGCAAACGACGAGAAGACGGTGAGCGATCAATCTTCATGCGGTTAAAAGAGGGAGGATACAAGCTGAAAGAGAACATTCTGTTTCATCTGTACGTAAGCACTTCACCCTGTGGAGATGCACGCCTCAACTCCCCCTACGAAATCACCACTGACTGTAAGAAATGGACTTCCCTACTTTTATTTTACTGCATTTTTTAGTTCTATTATCATTCTGATTTGGTGCTTTTCTGCTCTGTAGGTCACTTATTGAAATCATGCAATGTTTCCCTTTCTCAATGGGTTGGACTAGACAGTGGTTAAGGAATGGGGAGCCAGGCTCAGAAAGACATGCCTCCTCCTCCTCACCATGTTTTTCTCCCTGGAATAAATTCTTCCCTACTTAAGGAGATCAGCACCACTGGCATTAACCACAGCTAAGTTTAACCAGGCTTCCTCTTTGACTAAGATCCAACAGCAAGTTTAAACTAGGTTTGAAATCCTGGATTAAGAAGAACCCTTATTAATGTTAATTAGGGTTGGAACAACCAGAAGTAAGGAGGCATATACTCTAAGGAGGGAGCTCTCTTTTTTTAACCCTTCTGATTTTTTACCCATCTGGGATCTATTGCTATCTATCATCATCACCATTATTGGCATCCAATTAAAATTCTAAAATTGCAGCATTCAGTCAAAAGGCTAAAATAACATAACAGATCAAGAAGGGACATTCACTAATACTAATTGCAAATGTGGATCTTCATGTAACCAAAACAACACCATCTTCCCATAAGAGAGAGTTATCAAGCACGGTTTGAGGAACCCCAAGATTTGTGGAAGTACCCCAACATCTTTACTGAAAATTGTGTCTTAGAAGGAAACCAAAGCCAGCTCAGTGATGACTGTTTTCCACAGCCATAGAATTCTGACTGGAAGGAAAATGGAAAACTACTGAGGGAGGGAGGATAGAATAGGGCAGTGATGGCGAAACTTTAAAAGACCAAGTGCCCAAACTGCAACCCAAAACCCACTTATCGCAAAATGCCAACACTGCAATCAAACCTGAAAACAGATTTGAGTTTAGAAAAAAACAACTCACAGCCAGTCCAAGCAGATATTGGCAGCATACTGACAGGCCATGTGATATCTCGGACAAGTTGCGGCTAATGAGCCACAGCTCGTGACGTACTACTCCTTTCCAAGCATGCGCATGGCCCCTATGTGTGCTGTTATCCGATGCTCGGCTGCCACAGTGATGCTGGGGTGACTTGGCTTGCATGCCAAAATAGAGGGCTCTGCATGCCCACTGTGGAACGTGCGCCATGAGTGCACCACCACTGGCCTAACCCTACCCTGGCGTACACCCCTAACCCTACTATAGGCGTAAAATACAATTGAAAGCGGGCGATTTTGAAAAAGCCTTCCTTGAGTAGCTTTTTTTGCACAGCTCATTGCTTCTGCCCATTCTAAACACAATCCAACCATCAAAATCATGCCAGGACACCTCATTTTTCTAACCCTAACCCGTGATGGAGAACCTTTTAGCGACCAAGTGCCCATACTGCAACCCAACACCCACTTATTTATCACAAAGTCCAACACTGCAATTGAACATGAAAACTTAGGTTTTAGTTTAGAAAAAACAACTCACAGCAGTCCAGGCAAATATATATATCTCCTTGGCAGCACACTGGCTGGTCATGTGATATCTCGGATGAGTCGCGGCTAATGAGTCGTGGGTCGTGACATCATCGCCTGGCGCTGCTACTCCTTTCTGAACATGTCCATGGCCTCTATGTGCGCTGTTGTCCAATGCTCAGTTCGCCACCACTGGAATAGAGTATTCTGGGAAAGGGTATGGGCTTGCTGAAATTCCGAACATGAGCATTCCATACTGCAGCATTTTGTTGGAGAGCCCACATGTTGTGCATTGAACACTTGATAAAATAAGTCAACAAATGCCTGAAAGCATACAAAGGAGGAGCTTGGAAGATTCGCAAAGGGTTTGGAGCGACTCATGCAAATCCCTGTCTCCCAGGCACTCCCATATGAGGAGAGACAATTCTGGCAGCTACTTGGTCCAACTTTAAAGGTACTTTAACTTCAGTCAGAAAACAAGAAAGTCACCAGTGTAACTGAGAAAAGAACAGAGTTATAAGTTACAGTCACTGGGCTCTGCACAGCAATCTGCTAGCTATATTTTGCCCTAATTGCAGTTTCTGAACTGATTTAAATGTGGAGTATTTGCATCTTTTGTCAGTTGTATTATGTATATAATGGTCTATTAGGTTTTAGGAGATGAACTTGGAAGTAGTTTGGAGCAATCCATGTATGCTTCTAGTGCTCACCAGAGAAGACTGACCCAATTAGACAGAATATTTTTGTGGGGAGACTAAGTTGCAGAGGCTTTAGGATATGATTTGTGCTCTGTATTGAAATGGCCCTTGCCCGAGGATGAACTGAGATTCCCCTTCTCTCAGTTCAACCTTACCTCAAAAGCTTGTTCCGGGATTTTAAAATGTAGGGTTTCATTCTTTGATTTGGAAAACTATTTTCTTTGCATTGTGTGTGTGTTTTTAATCCAGCTGTGTTATGTTCCCACATGCCTCTTACAAAACAATACTTTAGATTCATTTGACCTTTAAAACATTCATGGATAAGTTAATTGAAACCTCTACCTTGTCAGCTGAGAACAATTCTTTCTTTTTATGGAATAGTTCAAAAATATTACTAGAACAATTAGAGTACTAATAATATAGCGCACATTGTTCCAATAGCGCATTTAAATGTTTCCACTATGTAAGGCTTCCAGGTGTAAAGGTAGGTAGAGTTCCTACATCTTTGATGATATTATGGGAAAACGCAGATGCAGATGGTATAACCTGGGGCAGTGCTAGGTACTGAAAAAGCCAAAGCTCAAACCCACAGCACAAAAAGTGCACATTTGCATATGTTAATTTACACTGGCTGTAAAGTCTGTGTGTGAGAGTGTCTTTTAAGGACCCCGTTTCCTAATAGGGACACCCCTACTGGTAGAAAGGAATGCTTGGACAAGGGAGCGGAAGGCAGATTTTGGGGGGAAACCTTAGGCAGAAAGAGTCAGGGGAGACAGGCATCAGGAAATGAAGCAAAAGTGGGCGAAGAGTCAGCTAATCCAGAGGGGGGAGCCGGAGCAGTAATCGAGGTCCCTGGACCATTATTTCTGCAAGCACCTGTGAAGCGGAGTGGTGGGGCAGGTGAACTCTCAGAGATTCAGGGCTTATACCAAAAGATGGAAGATCAATGCAACACTCTTGCTCAAGGGGTGTGCGTGTGAACATATATACACCTGCATGGGTGTGTGCTATATAGAAGGATGTGGGTATCCAGAAAATTTTGGCCATAATTTGCATCCATTTTGTGAGGACCTCTAACGAAGTCTGATCACCTTCTTCTCATTGAAAAACAAAACAGAACAAAAGGTAGCCCTTGCTCTCCAGTTTGTTTTTCCCTTCCCTCTTTCCCTTTCTTTGTCTATTTCTTAATAATGCCATTGGCACCTAGAGCAAGTTTTTCAAGTGCTGTTCTTGCAAAGTGCAAAGTAAGGTACTTTGCAGAGCAACTCTTCTGCAAACTCATTAAAATGAGACATGCAAAGCCTGAGTGAAGGAGGGAGCACTGTAATAAGCAACACTCCTTTACTAGTTTAATTAAGCTACTCTTCACTAAACCTGGATTACTGGGCCAGTTTCTGTCAACAGTTTTGCAAGCCAGCCTCACAGTTCAGAGGTCAGCAAGAGAAGCAAGTGAATCCTAGAGTAAAGTTTCCAAAGCATTTTTTTCAAATATGTCATTGTGCAATAGGAAAGTAAATCGAGGGGGTTGAACCCCAGACAGGTGAGTTCTCCAGCCGTCTGTGGAGCCTTCTGGTGCTCCCCAGAGACTCTCCACTGATCCAAAATTGCTGCAGACAATCCTCCTAGTGGCAGCCAGTGGGACAAAATTCATTCCCATTCCAATATTTCTCTCCCCTTGAGTTTATCTGTTATGCTGACTGGGGATGAAGGGGTGGGGGGGGGGGCTATAGATCATAGGATCTTAGAATAGTAGAGTTGGAAGGGGCCAACTCTACTAGGTCCAACCCCCTCATCAGGTCCAACCCCCTGCTGTTTCAGGACGCCAAATTACACCATCCCACTCAGATGGCTGCCCAGTTTCTTTTTGAATGTCTCTAGTGTGGGAGAGCCCACCCACACTCTAGGCAGCTGGTTCCACTGTTGTATTGCTCTGACAGTGAGGAAGCTTTTCTTGATATTTAGTCTAACGATGGTGGTGATGATGATGAAGAAGAACCTTGCATTCCAATCCTTTTTTTATATCGCAGAATTTAAACAAACACAAAAGTTGGAGAAGTTGTTCCAAGGAGAAAACTGCATTCCTTGACAATCTTCAAGAGATTATTAATGATGGGTTGAAAATTCAGCCCCGGTGTCCTCTTTTTCCCCTCTCGTCTCCCAGTCCATCTCTCTTCTCTAGCTTGCAATCTTGCCTACCCCAGGCAGACTGGCAAAGAGACAGGCAAATCAAGTCTGTCCTGAGGCTGTCTCTCTTCTCTTCGCCCCGGGCTGTTTTTCTATCCTTTGCTAACATGTTGTATTGCCTTGTGCCATTGACTTCCTGATAGCCCGGCTCCTTTTTCATCCTGCAGGCCCCTCAGGTCTGAAACACACCATTGCACCTCCTCTACATGGGGTCTTCCTCCTGCGTGTCTATTAACCTACAGCTGTGCCAGAGCTGTGATGTAGAAACATTCTGCAGCATTTCCCTCTCGACAGGATCCTGGTGCAAATGCACGACTGGGTTGCTGGGTTTCTCGGTCATCTAAGGCTGAGGGACAGGGTCACGTTCCTCATCCCCCAAAGGGATCCAGAAGGCGGGGACTCAGAGTCCGTGTGGCATAAGGGCTGGAGGGTCCGACTGGGACCTGGGATCCGAGTGCCTCTTCCACTCAGTCTTGCAGCTCCCTGGGTGGGTTTCGGCCAGGCCCCGACCTTCAGCCTAACCTACCTCACAGGGTTGTCATGAAGATAAAGGCGGAAGACTGCACAAGCAGCTTTGGGTTCCTTGCAGGAAAAAAGGAGGGATATAAATACGAGGCAGAAATAAATAAGAGATGCTCCTGGTCCATGCCAACAATGTGCTGCCCCCCCCCCCCCCGCCTCCCCAGAGATTATTCTAATCTTTATTAAACCAGTAGGAGATTCCATATTGCCTAGGTAAAACATATGCCACCATTGCACCGGAAACACCCAAGTGGGCCCATGGCCATAACTCAGTCCTGACCATGAGTGATGAGAGAAATGCTGTGAATAATTATTCATAGCATATGAGAAACAGTTATAATACAGCTGTCTTGCAGGAGGCCTTTGTCTTTCTCAGCATTCATTTCTGAAGACCCAATCGGAAGCAGCAGCCAGAACTGTGAAGCTTTCTTGGGTACGGCTGCTTCTCCTCCCCCTCCCCGTCCCCGTCAGGTGTCCCTGCTTTGCCCTGCAGGCCCTATGGCATTTTCAAAACGGTGGCACTGAAGTGCTAATTTTAGACAAGCAGTGCAATTAGTAATTAAAAATAATACTCTTGGAACCTCCAAGCTGCACTTGCTTTGATTGGTATCTCCTAGCAAGCCACCTGTGCAGAATCTGATTAATTTGTGTGATTTCTACTTCAGACATTCTGATATAATTCAAATCCAGAAAAGAGATAGGATTTTATCACTAAAGAGACAAACCAATTTTGCAGCTAGGAGAAGGGGGGCAGCTCCTGAAAATATCAGCTTTGATTCTTTCAGCCTTCAGGTATAATTAGGATGTGAACAGCAGCTTTTCTCTTTTTCGTTGAGGGTGGGAGAGAAAAAATGGGATTAAGGCTCGTGAGAGCTAACCATTTCCCAACTTGCTTTTGTAAAATCACAGTTTAGAAACTTGGAGTGCTTTGGATAACAGAGGTTGCAGGAAGGTGCTTAAGACAGCAATCCTAGGCCATTCATGGCCCTGCGGCCTTTGGCTGAATTTCAAAAGCGATTTGCAAGCGATCATTTCAGGCTGCTGGTGGGAGTGATCTGTCTCTTCCTGGCAGCCTTCTTGGCAGGGGAAGCAGGATTGAGGAAGAAAGAGCTAATGAACAAAAAGGAGGTGGGAAGAAAAGAGAGCAAGAGGAGGTGTGGCCTTGTGGGCTCTAGCCCCACCCACATTGGCCTTCAGCCCCTCCCACCCTGAGAGAAGGGCCCCGGCCCAATGATAGAATAGAAGTTTTGCCTGGGAAAGGTCCAAAATCTGATCCACAGCAACCCAGGCAGGGATGGAAAGTTCCATCCTAAAACCTGCGAGCCTCTACCAGTCAGTGTCTGGAAATACTGGGCTACATGGGCTGCTGGACCGATTCAGCATAAACTGGTTTACTGCCTTCCGGTGTGGTGCAGGGTTTGTCCCACTGACACTGCTGAGGACAGATTCAACGGCCAGTCTGATAAGTTGGTGAGGGTCCTTTGGCTCAGGCAACAAAACATCCTGGGTTGAACTTGTAGCCTGAAAGACCTGGATTATCAGGTTGGAGATGACTGTTCTGTGGGTGGGGCCATTGTGGACTCCACGGATGTGAAGCCTGTGGTTCGTGGGCACATTTCCAGTGGGGAACTGGCTGCTTCCGCTGACAGAATGTGTTCTGCATTGCGGTGGCTACGCCAGGAGCAAATGGCTGCCTCTCCCTGCCATAGGAGGAAGGAGCATCTGGTGGTCTTGGAGGCAGGCCCATCACAGGTGGTGAGATGCCATTCCCTGGCAGCACATAGGAAGAAGGTCGGGGGAGGTATCATCCAAACAGGCTCAAATGGGAGTGTAATGATTCCTGGGGAAAGCCAGGTTCAAGCCCCCACCAGCCATAAGACCACTGGGTGACTTTGACTCACACCCTAACCTACCTCAAAGGGCTGTTGTGAGGATAACATGAAGAGAAGGAGGAGGAGGACCACATAAGCTATCTTGGGCTCCTTGCAAGAGGAGAAATGTGGAATGTAAATGCTATAATAAATATTTATTTTTATTTATTTATTTATTTATTTTTCTATTTATATCCTGCCTTTTCCTACAAAGGGCTCAAGGCAGCTTACATCATTCTCCTTCTCCATCTTATCCCCACAACAACAACCCTGTGAGGTAGGTTGGGCTGAGAGTCTGTGACTGGCCCAAAGTCACCCAGTTGGCTCCATGGCTGAGCGGGGACTAGAACCCGGATCGCCTGAGTCCCAGTCCCACGCTCTTAACCACTACACCACACTAGCTCTAAATATATACTTGCCTAAAACCCAGTTCATTAAAAGCATGAGTTGGACTTGAAGGCATTTCTACCCCAGAAAAGTTCCTACTAGGAACTCTTCTTTAAGGCAGGGGAATGTGATCCCAAGAGCTTCAAAAATGGAATTAGACCCCTGGACTCTGCTTTAAGGCATCCTGAGATTATTTTTAGGGAGCAGTGGGTTGTTTTGATTTTCATTTTGCTACAACAGGCCAACAAAGATGCCCCTCTTGAATTAACTCCGTTTAATGTAGAAGTATTAAAAAGCCTCAGAATAAACATATGTGCCTAACTTGAAGCCCTACCTATTAAAATTTGCCATCACCAATTAATCAGCCAAAGGTTTCATCGAAATCCTGTTATAGATCACAACCTTATTATATATGCATTTGTCTTCCAAAGGATTAGGGGATTTTCTCACTGTCTGCCATTGCTTTTAGTTTCAGCTCTTTATAAAGTACAGTGATGAACTGCAAGGCCAGTCTAGAAATGGCACAGAATGAAAGCCCCTCCACACCATCCGTACTCCTGCGTGGGGGTGGTTGGGAGTAGATCCACTGAAGCAGAGAAATGGAAAATGAACTTCATGTGAATTTCAGACAAGGGCTTTTGCTCATGCAATTCTGTGTAATCACCATTCATTTCCAGAATGCATTTTTAAGGTGAGGGAGTGGTCATGTTTTAATTTGCTTTTTTACTAAAAATCCATTATCTGTCATAACAAAAAGGCCAAGTAGTTGCAGATCATTGCAAAAATAATTGAACTTAACATGCCTTGCAGATTGATTATTATTGCTATTATCTAAAAGGGGTAGAGAGGACTTATCTCTATATATTCCGAATACAAAGCTGATACTAATAATTCTGCACTTCCTTTCTTCTTCTTCTTTTTCTCTGATGCACTGAACAGTGATTTACACATCTAATGTCTAGTCAGGCACACATCATAAACCCACTCCAAATGATTTTTAAATTGGCCCTCTCTAATGCTGGGGTCGGGTTGACATCTTGTTCCAGCTGAAGTAGCATCTTCAACTGCCTTCTTTCGACGGCGCCCTCCTTCCCCCTCCTTCCCCCTCCCCCATGCAATTAGTGAAGATCATCAAGGAGGAGAATAAGTGATGCAAATATCAGAAAGACTCACACAGTCACTGAGGTTTGGATCAGAGTGACAGTAGATGAGATGACTTTACTGGAAGACAAAGAAATGCTTTCTTGGAGATGCAGCAGGGAAACAAGAGTCATAGAAACGAGAGCTCCGTTTAATCAGGCCTGCTGGCCAGTGCTGGTCCAAAGCTTCTAAATCAGGGGTCTCAAACTCAACTGACCTGGGGGCCGCTGGAAGTAGAGCCTGGGTGAGGCTGGGCCGCATCAAGTATTCCACCACCGCGGTGGTGGTGGGCTGCTCATCCCACGACCGGCCCGGGCAACGCCGGTGCTTTGAAGGCCACAGGGCCTCTCCCCCGTGCCCCACCTGTCCCGGCAATTGGCCCGAGGGCCGCGAGTTTGAGACCCCTGTTCTAAATAAAATGCATGGAATTAATATCAATTCAGCAGCCATGCAAATGTATGAAATGGCATCAGTTAGTTCTTCGGTATGGGTTGGATCCAGACTAGTGATTCTTAATCTGCATGGTGGTTGCTCCTGTAACTTGAACAAGGAGCATTCAGAGCAGCACTGGGTCTGCTCCAATTATTTCTCTTCTAGATCCAGTTGTTGATCCAAACAATATGAATCTCCCACATAATGTGGACGAGTCCAGAAAGCATGAACTGCCAAAGGTCTTCCTTTGCAGTTCAGGGGTACGTGGGAATATGAGCAACCTTATCTGGCTTCAGGACTCTGTGGCTCTCGGAATCGTAGCCTGAATCCAGATTTACACTAGATCAGTTGCACTCCCAGTAGAGGACTGACCTGGCTCCTTCTTTCCATGGAGGCTCTTCTGGCTCCCTGAAAATCCACTGGGGTGCAGAGCCTTCTTCAGCCAAAGGGCCATATTTCATTTTGGTCTCTCGCCTTGAGGCCAGATTGCAGCGGTATGTAGTACGGAGGACAAATGCGGTGAGCTGCCTACCCACCCACACCACCCCAAAATCCCTGGATATTCTAGCTTAAAGCCTTTAGTGCTAGTAATTTAGCACGAGTCCAAGGAGAGGCATTTCAAACTGTTAGAATGGGTGAAAGGCTGCACAAAAGCCAAGGAACCAACAAAAGCTTGGTGACTGGGTGACAGGAGATGGGCCAGTAGAAGGCCCTTGGCCCTCTAACAAATTCTGGAGGGCTAGATAGGAATCTCTGTAGGGCCAGAGTCCTGCATCCCTGTGCTATACAGAGAGGAGGATGAGGATGAATTGCAATCCATTGATATCTCACCTTTCTTCCTCTCACAATGAACCCAGAACAGCCAGCAAGGTTTTCCTTCTCTTTCCTTTTGTCCTTCGAGCCAGCAACTGGCCCAAAGTCACTCAGCTGGCTTTATGGCTGGGTGGGGACTCAAACCCAGATCGCCTGAGTCCCAGTCCCAGTCTTTGCTACAGGAAAAGAAAGAATGGTCTCAAAGGGATTGGATTAAAGGCAGGTGGCAGATGGAACAAATGCTGTTCATGTGTCTCCACAAAGGCCCTGGGGAGAAACCCCTAAAACAACTTCCTTTTGACCTTCCATTCTCGTGCATTCACAGTGTTGGCTTCTGATCTGATTTGGTTCAGTCTCACAGACGTGAAGCATTGGCCGGTTTTAGGAGTCATTCACACAAGATTCCTCTTGTTGTTGTTCTCTTCATTTCTACACCGCCCACTAGCCAAAGCTCTCTAGGCAGCTCTTAAGTTTACAGCATTACAGAATGCAAAATACAGATAAAATGCAGGATAAAGTTCCAATATATATTTTTAAGAGCTAAAACAATTACCACACAAAATACTGGAAGTGCTAAAACACAACTGGCATAAATGCCCCATCATATGCTATTAAATACCATCAAATATATGACATTGGCATTTTCAAGAAACAATTTGCTGATGGCCACCACTGCTCAGGGATCCCCATCCTGTCCCTGTTGAGACGCCTGTACAGGTGCATTTCTTGTTTCCAGTATCCTTCCACCCTTTTTAGATGAAAGGACTGTGGACATGCTTGGGTACCTGCATGTTTAATCCAAAAATCCCTTCCAATGCGCAGTGGCCTGAGTGTGCAAGACCTGTGCATGAAGATAAATCATTTCTGCGCTCGCGAATGGAGAATGTTCCAGTGGCTGGAACAGTTTAGCTTTCAAGCAGCGCTCCAGAAAGTAATGTTGGAGCAACTGAAGGTAGTGCTTGGCTCATTTGCTCAAGCAGCTCCTTGATGCAGAACCTTTCCTGAAGTCTTGTAATCTACTTCTGGGGAACACACTGTGTCCCGTGTTGGGCGTGTTCATGCATGGGGAACCCGGCATGCCGTAAAGCAGTGTTGTTCAGCCTTAGCCTCCCAGGACCCATCTGCCCACCTAAGGTCTCACTCCAGCCCTTCAGGGTTCCCCAGGCAGCTACAGACGCTTCCTGCTGCTCCGGCTCCAGCCCCTCTCCGCTGCCTGCCAGTTCTTGGATGGATCCCTGTTTTTGCATAGGTTTGTCCTCCATCCTAAAGGGTCGAAATTCCTCTCCTAAGGCTTGCTTACTGGCAATAAGAGCTATCATCTACAATGTTCTCCTGTTTTTTGGATGTTTGGCTCTGGACCATTTGCCTTCAGCCCCGTCCCCCACCAGAATGAGGCTCCCACGAGCTGCTGCAGTTTGGCCGCCGAGCTGAAGGGGGCTCAGTGCCGCTGCCTTTGGGAACGTTGCCTTGAGGCGGGCTGTTGGACCTGATGGCTTTCACATCTTTTTCATCTCCAGCTGTTTTTTCTCTAAGGGAATGAATATAAAAGTCGTATATTTCCAGATCTGCCTAGAGTAGGAGTGAAGTTTGCAGAGAGCCTGACAAGAGTGGGCTCCTATTTGTGTCTGAATCCGTTTGCATTTGGTAATTATGTCTGTCAATGCACCTTGCTCAGGCTTTGATCCTTGTCAGCTAACATTTACTTAGCATAATCAAAGTCATGTAAATTGCAGGATATTCATTCCTGTCCCGGAATTGCTGATATTTTCAGGTAGTGCCTTCCCTCTGCCTGCAGGCACACGCATCTCCTTGCCACCACTTCTGCTTTTCAAGCTTTGAAATCCAGGCGTGAATGCGAAGCCTTGGTGGCAATTTGAGGACTTCAGCTCCGAAAATCAAAAAGTAGGCCAGTCAGGGGTTACGGGAGGAGATGGAAGGACTGAAGGCATGGAACAAAGGGGGAATTAGGCAGGGTAATGGAACATCTGAAACTTGAGCAGATAACCCTTATTCCTGGGAAGCGCACACAGACCTTGCTGTTCTGATCCTCCTTGTTCAGAACTTTGCAAAATGGCATCCTGTTGGCTGAAGGAGCACAGCCAGTTCAGGCAATTACAGGAAATGCGTCCCATGTAAAAGGATGCTCTTCCCCAGCACACATTCCACACACCGAGCAGTGATGGACCAAGAGCAGATGAAGGAAGGAGGCCAACGCCTAGGTGAGCAAACCTATTCCCCGAAGTACAAGACTGCTCATCTCCAAGGGTTTATTCCCAGCTGAGCATCTATCAAAGTACAGCATGAAGCAGAGGTCTTGCTCAAAGGCAACCAGCGTGAACCCTGCCATGCCAACAGATTTTAGCTTCCAGTAACTAAATCTTTGGGGAGGCGATTCAAGCGTTTTGGATTTGGAAAACACTGCAAAAGTAGGCAACAACCAAACAATCAGTGTTCAGAAGAAAATGTTGAAGGGAGGGGACTTAGCCAGTTGGGGAACCCCAGAGGGTAGACAGGGCCCCTAGTAGGATGGATTTGGTTCCTGGACCTGAGGTTTTGCACCCCTGGCCTATGGAATCCAGAAAAATGCTGTGTTCAGGAGATAGTACAATGTAAGATCAAGCAAATGAGCAAACCAGGCATTTTCCCTCTGTAAAATGGAGATACAGGCACTCCAGCATGCAATGCCCTCGCACAAACAAACAATATAAAAGCACAGAACCCATTTGGCACATCAAGCATGCTTTCTGTGTGAACCTTAAATGACAAATAACAACTGCTTGACATAAATCCCAGGAGGAGATGAACAAGAGCTGATGGTGCTGATGGTGCACCTCTGCAGACATCTGCCCTTCTGTTACCATTTATTTTTTCCATCACCCCTTTTCTGCGATCAACAATGCATTGGCACCAGCCAGAGTCAGTCAGTTTTCTCCGTTCTCACTAATGGGACCAAGAAAATACACCCTAATGGAATCAGGGAGGAAATGCAACTGCTGCTCTTTGCCTGGAGTCTTGAGCTGCCCCTGGGCTTGCAACTCTTCTGTCTTCTGCTCACTGAACCAGGGACTTGCTGTATGCAAACATGTGGTCTTCTTCCGAGCAATGTCCTGTCTTCATGAGCAGCTTCTGCAGTGAGGGCTTCATGCACAGAGAGAGCAACGCAGCCACACCGGTGGCCCTGCACTTGAGGCGGCACCATTCCTCAGCCCCACCTGTGACATTTGCACCTGCATTATGGACCCCTGCAGAACAAAAGACTGGAAACGTACCAGATGAGAAAGCGATGCTTTTATTTTCTTAATGCAACTCCACATGTTATGTTTGGGAGAGTTGTTTGTAGCCATGTGAAGCGTGCTAGCTACAGCATGGATCACCATCCTCTAGTCTGGTCTTGTGCGATGTTTATGCAAATTAACTTCAGTTCGGTGACTCTTGCTCATCAGCAAATGAGATTGCATTTACTGCAGAGCATGAGATTAGAGTCCTGCGGCACCTCTGTAGCTCAGAAGTCCCCGGACTTGAATGGGACTGACTCCCAGGCAAGTATGCAATGGATGACTGCGTTAAATCTGACAACTTGGAATAATATGTGCGGGCTTTGCACAAGCCTGCCTGCATTCCCAGGCAGGTAGTAACTCACACTTTGCCTTAGGACGAGGGTGTTGAAGTTCTCTTGGCAGCCAAATTGCAGAGGTGCATCGGAATGAAAGCGAAAGGAATGGGGCCAAAATACCAGAAGTTCTGCCATATGGTAGCGTACAGCTCTTACTGCCAGTAACTGAGCCTCAGGCAAGAACGTTCAATCTCTAAGAAAGGGGGAAATTGTGCAAAAGCTGGAAAACTGCTACACGATCAGCGGTTGGAAAGGGGGGGTGTCCAAGAAAAGGGGGCACTGCCCTTGGACAGTCCTGTAGTACTGGCTATGTTTTACTTCAGTTGTGAGTTATTAGTCTTAATTAATATTATTATTGTTTGGGGTATTATATGATATTTTATACTGTTGTATTCATTGAATTTTGTTTGAAAGCCGTCCAGAGACACATAGTGATTGGACAAGTTAGAAGTATCCCAAATAAATAAATTGGGATCTCAGAGGGGATCCTTTGCTCTGTGCCTGCAGCTTCTAGCCCTGCCTTAGGAAATAAATGTGCAGCCTTTGATCTGAGGTCTTTTCAACGTCACTTAATTGTTGTGTTCTTTTCTTTTCGACACAGTGAACAGCATTAAGCACATAGTAAGAAAGTACCGCGGGCATCTTCGAGCAAAGATCGAATCTGGAGAAGGAACCATCCCAGCTCGATGTCCCAGTGCCGTACAGACGTGGGATGGTGTGTTACTGGGGGAGCAACTGGTCACAATGTCTTGCACAGACAAAATTGCCAGGTAATGTAAGAGTGGAATTGTAACACAGATGGCAGCAAACATGGGGAAAATGTAACTGATACGATAAATGGTCATGTTTTCCAGTGGGGAAATAAATTAAGTTGGAAGGAAATGATTGAGTTGCCATAGAATCGTCTCCTTTTAATGTTGTTCTAGAATACACGTGTGCCTGTATGCTCATTTGATAGACCTGTGATTCTACAACAAATGTATATACTGTATACAAGGTGATAAGAGCATTATTATTATTATTACTATAAAATAATCACATTCAGTACCACAGCAGAACAACCTGCCTTTTTTTTCCTCCTCACTCTTCCCTGAGCAATTCTGCCCCCACAAATCTGAACCAACTGGTTCATACAGCTTACACTTGCACAGAAGAGGGGTTCTGCTTGCAGAAGGACCTTCTGCCCAGTTTTGGAAGCTTCCCCCATCCCCAACATCCTGCCGATTCCCTTCCATAAGTGATGGGTTGCACCGATTAGGATCCACTGCACACACAAAGGAAATGTATAGCTTCCCAAAAGGAAGGGAAGCTCTGGTTTCCTTTTGGAGGACCCCGCTGAGCATTTTCTGCTTGTTTTGGGTTGCCCCAGAAGTTCCAAATTGCCATTTGTGCAATGGAATTGGCAGAGCATGAGAGATTTGCAGTGGGTGTTGGTGCCCTACTGGATTCTGCCCCATAATGCACCCCATTAAGAAGTCTCTTTACTGTCTGTGTAGTATTTCCAAGAGTCTGAGGGCTGCCATGGGAAGGGTGAACAGAGAGGGCCATCTTCCTCAGGGCAGTTCATCTAGCATTAATCTAGATTCAATCCCATGGATGTAAAATAAAGATAATGCATTAGGAAAGACAAAGATTTTTTTCTGATAGTTTCTGTATCATTGTGACAAAACAGTTATATTTTGGTCTTCCTTTCACACAGATGAAACTTGGAAGTCGATAATGTTGTACAGTCACAGTGGCTATTTTGCCTGGTTGATCTAATAGCAATGATAGGAGGGTCCAGTGACCATACATCAAAATAATGTGGATAGGAAAAACTCATAACCTGGTCACACCACCTCCTAGAAGGGATGCTTCTAGATGCTGTGGTGGAACAGGAGGAACCTTTTCTGGCTGCATCTTTGTGAGGCATGGGACATGTAGCCTCCATCTTGGTGGCAGTCAGTGGTGCCTACCCAGTTCTGCTGAGCCTGGATTTGGAGACGGTCAGTCCAGCAGCACTCTGGAGTGGATGACCAAGTAGAAAACAAAATGGCCCATCAAAGAACACAAACGCTGAATCAGAAAACAAGTGTGGTGGCCATGTCTTTCAGGAACCCGGACAGATCACAGGGAACAAAAAAACTTGGCCCCACCAAGTGCCAGTTCTAGCCAAGCTCTAGTTCTCGAACCTGAGCCTAGGAGGGTTAGTCTCTGTTGACGTACCTGTGTTGGAGAGTGGACACTGGGGAGAGGAGGCCCTTGGTGTGGAAGGGGCAGCCCCCAAAGACTAACTCAGGGAGAACCTCTCTCTGGAGGACCCAGAGGGGCTCCTGGTGATCAAGATTATGATCAGTGTTGGTGCCCAGTTCCTCCACAGCTTTTACTGATGACCAGGCTGGCTTCTCCCCTCTGTACCAAAAGTTCTAGATGATATTGAAGTCAGGATCATGATACTTTTTTAATTCCTGCATCACAGACATTTATTACAGGGGACTTAGGAACAGGCGTAGGAGAGAAGTCCTGAGGCAGCCCTACTTTGAAATCCGTATTTCGACATCCCATTCCGATTTCAGTGTGGGAAGTTTTGCCTACTTGCCCCCATCTGGTGATGCTCTTCATGGAAACACTGGTCACATTCCTGCGGAGGTGCAGTTCCTTCCCTAAGGAAGAGGTCCCTATCCCATGATCTCCTTGTGGGTTTTCTACGTCATGGGGCCACCTTTGTCATAAGAGATGGACTCAGATTCCAGGAAGACATTCTGCCATAGTAATAACTATGAAAATGCTTGAGGTTTGGGGTGAAGACAGTTCCATACACAGGCCAAACTAAACAAACTGAGAGCATATTTCAGATGACCTTAGAATTCCCAAATGATATCATGACCACATGAAAAATGTTCTACCTTAAAAGAAAGCAAAGACTGAATGCCAAAGACTCAGAATATAAAGATGGTGACCTTCAAAAATATGTCACATTTGTTGGTGCACTGGCTTGTTTTGCTTTGTTTTGGATGCATGTGCTCAGATGATGTGATGTTTGTCTGATTGAGATGTTGACAAAACTGTCCTTTGACTCCGTTGGTTTAGAGAAACTTCTACGTGGAGAACATGGGTCTCAGTGGCTTTTAAGCAATCTGATTTGCGTGTCTTAGAAAGGGAAGGAGGACCAGAGTAATTTTCTGACATATTGGAAAGAGTTACTAGAGCTGGGCACAATTAATAATTTATCCAACAGCTGCTACTATATTTCCTTGCTCACAAGGTATTTGTAAGCCAAAATGCAACTTCATCAATTTGGTTATTAGTCAAAGCATTCAGCAACTTTTTTGCATGTAGAAGTTTCATCACTAGTACATTGTTCTGTTAGAGTTCAATGCTACATTCTGTAACAAGTTCTGGCATTCTTTGCAGCCAGAGTTGTGGAATTCCTGCTGTCAAAGAGACCCTGCTCCTAAAAATGGTATCGGATACCTCATGTGGCTGGCTCCAGCTTCAAGGAGATCCTTGGGAAAGCCCTTGGACATTGGTAGCTGAGGGCAACCCCAAGCTGGCAATTTACATTTTCTGATGTAGTGACACTCCAGGGCACTGGGAGGAATTTAAAATGGCAGCTCACAAACTCAGCCTCCTGGTGCAGGGGCCAATCCTGCCGAGGTGCTGGAACCCAGCCACTCTGGGGGAGGCTGGGTGCTGATGCTGGCCTTGGTATTACATTATATAGAGGCTAACTAGAAGTGAAAAAGCTTAGCTCTTTCTGCTAAATTGTGGACACATGGAATCATACATTGGAAGAGGCCTCAAAGATATAAGAAGTAGGGATCTGCTCCTCTACTCCAGTTCTCAAGTCAAGCCTCAAGCCATTACTTTCAAGTCCACATTGAGTCTCAAGTCATTGCCAGAAATGTTCGGCTTGAGTCTCAAGGCTCCCTCTTTCCCTGTCCCCTTGCCACTCCTTCCCACCGCCGCCTCATGCTGAAAGGTGAGCTGAAGCCTGCCCTTCCCTTCCCTTCCCCTGCCACAACCCCCTCTCCCTATCCTGCCCCCATCCACTTGAAACTCCCTCCCTCCTACCACCTCCACTGTTCCTGTGCCCCCTTCCCGCCCTTCACACACCCCTTCCAGCAAGGCGCCCCCGGATAGCCTGCTGCACAAGGGATGCGGGTGGCAAGCCCTGGAGCAACCTGGTTGAGTCGAGTCTCTTGCCTGTCGCTCCTGAGCCAGACGTGGGAGCAGATCACTCAGGCTGAGCCCCCAGCACTGATACAAGGCATAAGACCCATCAAGATTCTATTCTCAGAGCAGGTTCCTGAGTAGCTACACATTCTTTGTGGATGTGCGTTCCTGTGTCTTCTCTGCCAACCGGTTAGTGTGTTGGCGCCAGATATCGGGCTACCCTGACCCGTCTGCTGGAGATCTCCCTTTTCTTACTGGGAACCTGAAATCCTTTATGCTAGCCCTAAAAAGCGTTCTCAGCACTAGAAGCTGCTCATAAGAGAAAAGTTACACATTTAAAAATTCACAGGGTTTTCTGTGCTGGGCTGTTGGGATCACATCAGTTGGCTGCGGAAGGCTCGTTCCTGGAAACTGTAGCTTTGAAAAACAAGCCACTTGAAAAGCTTCGTATTAATGGAAGTGGAAATCAATTAACACAGCGAGCTCCCCAACCAGACGATCTGTGCACATGATGCAAGTCAATTTGCAATCGTCTCTTTCTTATTTAACCCCTTTCTGCATCAATCAGAATTTGGCCTCGGTCTTTCACTACCAGATACAAAAAGATGTGCCACCCGCTGCTAAAATACAGATCAAACCCTAATGCAGTAGTTCCAGTTTCAAAACCAATAATAGCCGAGTTGTCATATAACTAGAAAAGCAGCAGGTGTTCTGGAGTGTACACACTAGCATGAATAACAATCCTTATTGCGTGAAAATATAGAAGGAAGCTTTAATAATTGTCTGCAGGAGCCTTCAGCACTGTGAATGGCAAAGTCTTCTGGGTATGCACACGGCACTCACTCAGGTTGACCTCAGCCAGCCAGGTTCTGTTCCCATGCCATCCTGGCTGGTTGTAGGAGATCTTTGCAATTCAATGGGTGGAGTTACACTTCAGTTCTTGGCTCTAACATTGCAAGGCATAAACCAGCAGAGAACACTTCTTTCTGGAGGCATAAAACAATCAGAATTCCTTTGCTGCATTCTGAAGAACCTCCATGCTTTCCTGAGTTAAGCTGACTTGCTTTCAGATGTGAGACACTGACCTTTGGCTCTTCTGTGGTGCATTCAGAACAGGTGAATAGCTATGCTGTGGCATGAAAGGTTGGAAATAGTTCTAATTCAAAGGATAGCCCCTAAGAATCATAGAGTTCGGAGGTACTCTGGAGATCATCTAGCCTGATCCCTACTCAGTGCAGATGTCGTTCAGATTAAGATGCATCTGCTTTGAGTGGATTAGTGAGGGCCTACTTCTGTCTCCTATCCTACATGTCATACCAGGTTGAACCATTGGTCTTGTCAACAGTCTCCAAGGAGGTCATGTTCTGGGACTGAAGGACAAGATCCAATATTTTCAGAAATACCTTTCTTAATTGATCAACTCTCCAAGGTCTTGGGCAAAGGTCCTTTCTACCCCTGCTTCCTGGCCTGCTTCAACTACTGACATCAAGGATCAAACTCGGGCCTGCTGCTTGCAGGGCCTGTACAGCTAGGACCTCTCTTTCATTTTGCATTGACACAATGCACTCCTGTTGCTCACCTAGTCCAGTATATGCTCAGGATGGTAGCAGAGCATCTGATGAAACAAGGCAAAAGTGGGTGGAAAGGAAGAGAAGGAACAAGCTGGGGAGCACAAAATGGGAGCAGCATTCAATGCTGAGCAGATGATAGGCAAAGGATGACCAAACAGCTAGTTCCAGATTAAGTTCTAGTGCTTCTGGGAGCAACCGTGATGGGGACAGAGGAGCTGCCTGTTCAGGAGCAAGGACAGCGCCTGACATCAATTGCTCCTGTGTAGTGCTGACGCACCAACAGCAAAGGACATGTGAGAATTTATTTTCCGTTTGCAGATATCCAACCTTGCCCTATTTTCAAAGTCCCCAAAAGTTCACACATCTGCAAACTTCTGACTGCATTTAAAAATGTGTATCTTTTTTTAAGGGACTTGTAAAAAATAAACATTTTTGTATCAGGCATGGTGATCTTACAGGGTTTTTCAAAGTCCTAAATTTGAAAAACACAAAACTGATTTCAGGAAAGGGGTTTAGCGAGCATTTCCGAAGCATTCTAGGGGAGCAGAGCAGCGCTGCTGAGATTTGGGGTGTGCGTGTGGTACCTCGCCTGGCTTCCCTCCCTTTGTGAAGCGCTGCAGTGAGACAGCCGAAATCAGTCATCTAACCTTTGCCTCCACTCTCTTTCTGCCATGCATAGGATACTCACAAGCCTCTGGGTTTAGTACAGGCAGCTTCATTCGATTGCATCTTTGGTCAGAAAGGTGAAAGTGCTGTTGGAAAATGCACCCCAAAATGCCTATTTTTCCATTTAAGAGGCACACTTTTCCTATTTGACTTAATCTAAAAGAAGTACAATAGCAAAATGGAGCATAGCTAAACTGAGCTTCAGGGAATTTTGGGGAGTTCAAATTTCTCTGGTAATCCCATCCCTACCACTAGCTCTCTTCGATTTTTTTTTCTTTTTTAATGTCATTTAGTGAATGGAATCAGTCAGTCCTAAAGGAGATCAACCCTGACTGCTCTTTAGAAGATCAGGTACTAAAGCTGAAGCTCAAATACTGTGGCCACCTAATGAGAAGGAAGGACTCATTGGAAAAGACCCTGATGCTGGGAGCAATCGAAGGCAAAAGGAGAAGGGGACGGCAGAGGTTGAGGTGGCTGGATGCGGTCACTGGGGAGGTGGATGTGGGGTTGGGTGGCCTCCGGGGGATGGTGGAGGGCAGGAGAGCCTGGAGGAATGTTGTCCATGGGGTTGTGAAGAGTCAGGAACAACTTTGCAACTAAACAACAACCAAAGTGAATGGAATTTTTGCTCATCTCAGTTACTTTCCATTCTCAGTTATTGGCAAATGGGGATCCTCATATTTACGTAGAAATTACCCATGCTGAAAACTGAACCAAGTCTCTTTATACTTACCCATGACTGCCTGTTCTTCTGCATATTAAAAGGAGGGGATTCTCTGGGATTAGCATTATTGATTTCCTCTACTGAAAATATTTAAATAAACATCTGTGGATGAATAGCACAGTCCACAGTGTGCTTTAAGGCTAAGAACTTTGATTTAAGACCATCGAGAGCCACTGGTTGGGAGGAGATGGTTGTGCTTGAATGTCAGCATTTCCACTGAAGTAGATTGTGGAATCCACTTCACAAGCAGATAAGTCCATTTTCCCCCCATGACAAAAGTTATTGGAAATGATACATTAGCTAACTAGGGAACATGTCCTTGAAGGGGTCATTTGAAAAGTCTTGCACAATTAGAAGAAAACGTCAAACAATCCATCATATATCTTCTTCCCAAGACAAGTCACTTTGATATATTGAGAGCCCAGAATGTAACAGTACATTTGTTCTGCATAATCACATTAATCCTGAAAATATCATCTATGAAGGAAGCAAGAGAATTGCCACGACATTCTTAAGACCTAAACAAGAAGCACCTCCTGTGAAATGAGTATTGCCATCTATGCTTTTGGTTATCTCACTTCCTTTGCCCCTAGTGGCCCAACTGCATGTGAACAGGAAATGACGTTCTGAAAACTGTCCTTGGATTTCAAATTGGGTGGAGAGCAACTGAGGGCAATTGCTTGGCTGAATGTCCTTATATTCTAATGTGCAGAATATGTGCCCACACTTTTCCTGGGCTATGTCTATTTAGTCTAATGCGGTGCCAAATTTTCTTAAGCTTCTGCCCCAGTTTTTTCCCCTCTTGGTTTCTTTCCTTGGATCACCTGCTGTTTCAGTACCATTTTGAAAACAAGAATGACTCATCCCTCAAACTGTGGGGCCATGGCATAGCAAACCTGGTCTGGCTTTACATAACCACTGAGGGAGAAAAAAGGTAATTTAGAAAAAGCACATCCCCATAAGTTTCATTGCCATTAAATCTGATTGTGTGGACAGCCTCACTAATTCTAGGAAAAATATGCCCAATTAAAGAAACATTAAAAGCCAGCACTGAAGCAGCTGCTGATCAAGACCACAAAAAGACACTAATGGCATTTTTAAAAATAATTCTTTTTGTCTCAGTTTGGTTTTTATTCTTTATAACACTAGGTTGTTTTGTCTGTCCAGATACTTCTCCACTTGCATTCAGTTGAAAGCAGTTGTTAAATGAAAAAATCCAAAAAGAGATTGAAATCATACCTATCATTCTACCAGAAGGAAATTTTTACTCTTGCTATCAAACAAATCTCAATTTGTTTAATATTCACAGAACTCAGTTGTTTCCTTTGTGTCCCTTCATCCCCTGTACAATAGATCTGCTTTGAAATATAAAAGATGATAGATAGATAGAAAGATAGAAAGATAGAAAGATAGATAGATAGATAGATAGATAGATAGATAGATAGATAGATATAAATATCTTCAGACATGAAAATACAGTGACACGCATTTTCTTCCACATACACACAAACACACCTGCCCAAATGAAGGTGCTCAAATCTGATAGACTAAAGCAAATGTTTCATAAAACCAATGACTGTTTAAATGGTGGGACTAAATTGTTTGTATATAAATATTACCTTTTATCTTCCATTTGAGTTTTATGTAGGATGGAACACATTACTTTAATGACCTGCATTTAGGGAGGGAGAGGGGCAAACTCACTCTGAAATTCTCAGCAGCCAGATGGCTGCCTTTTCTTCCATGAGATTAAAAGATGTTTCTCATTCGCAGGCCTTGCTTCTGAAGCAAATTAATATAACCAGCTACATTGCCTGTGGTTTGCTCTTTTGTGTGTGAGTGCTTGTGCATGTGTGTGCATGTGTGTGCAGAATAAAATTTAAAAAGAACTTCTGAAAGCAATTTTTGTCGCAGGTTCCGTGAGCAGATTGCTCTCCAGGTACGGCATGCTGGTTTTAAACATTCGGTAATTAATGGAAAGTATTTCGTGTTAATTGACTGCTTCAGGAAAGGGAAGTATAATGGCTGCTTATTAATCATGGAAAGAGACATACAGCACAGAGGCACTGCAATTATTGCACTAACGGTTGAGAAATGTTAATTAATGAAAAGAACAATGATGTAAGAAATTAGCTACATAATGCTTCCTGCTGGTACAGATTTGCACTTTAAATGCTTTTTTTTAGCATGGCAACTGCTGGATGTTGCTTTAAATAGCAAAATTTCTCTAACCTTTTCTAAAATGTCACCTATATTTCAGCTCATGAACCACTAAACTCAGTGAAGACATTTTTCCCATCAATAAAGCTTTTCTAAAGGACTAATGGGTAATGGCATTGCGTATATCTACCTTCCCCAACCTGGTACCCTCCCAATGTCTTAAAATGCAAGTCTCAGTATCCCCTGGCCAGCATGGTGGGACTTGTAGTCTGAATCACCATGATAATGAGATTGACAAATGTGAACTAAGTTCTCCAGGAAGAGGATTATACTAGTGTTGCTATTTATACCCTGGGAAAATAGGATAGCTTTTACCTTTTTATTTAAACGTCATTTTAATTGTTAACAATATTTGCTTATTTATCTGGCCAGGGCGACTTCTTTTATATTGTTATTTATTTTATATTGTTATTTTTGTATTTTATTGTATTTTATTTGTGCTGTGAGCCGCCCCGAGGCTTCGGCAAGGGGCGGCATAGAAATGTTTTAATGAATAAATAAATAAATAAAAATACCTGCTTCCCAAGGTCCAGGGAATGTTAGGAATGCAAGAGGCCATTGTCCTTGGCAAGTGTTGCAGGGCCAGGGAGGCATGGAATTTCCAGATGGAGGGACTTTAATCTCCTTGCCGAGGCGGTTTTGCCTGGGATGGCTCAGGACTTCATGGCAGCCATGGGGCTGTCTCAGCATGTCACTGGCCCAACCCATGAAAGAGGTCACACGCTTGACCTGGTTTTCTCGCCAGGACGGGAAGAGGGTGGCCTGGAAGTGAGAAATTTGATTCTAACTCCTTTGTCATGGTCAGGCCACTTCCTCATGAGGTTTGAGCCTGGGGCTGACCTCTCCTTCCAGAAGAGTGTGGGCCCTATTAAGATGGTCCACCCCTGGAGCCAGCTGGATTCCTGAGGGCTCTGGGGGATTTTCTGGCTGATAAAGCTCGTGCTCCCCCATCAATATTGAGGTCCTGAGCTTTGGACAATGGGTGGGAGAGGTGAGACTTTTGCAGTAGCACCGGGGTGAGAAATCAAAATCCTCACCCTCTCTGCAAGTTATCGTTTATGGTGTCAGGAAATCTCAAATTCACCGAACCAGGAGAATGTATGTTCAGAGTCATACATTCAATTTCAGCAGTTTATTTACCCTAGGAATCCCTCTGTGACAAAGAAAAAACAACATCACTGTTGGGTAGTTAGCATACCAAACTGGCTATGAGCCTCCAGAGCACAGACAGAGCTTTTCATCAGTTGTGGGTCTCATACACAGTTTCAAGGCAGTGATGAGATTTTGAATGGGTGAGAAGGCAAGGACAATGGGGAATTATACAGAAACATTGAAAAATCATTATAGGCATCAGGGAAAAACATAATGACCCATCAAAGGCTTGAGTAACAGATAACAAATAAAACAATCAGGAGTTACAGAATTCTAAAAGGTTTAAAATGTGGGTTTTGCAATCAGAGATACAAAAATCCTTAAGACAAAGCATGAGATGGCTAGGTATTTTTACATTGCAAAGGAAGCTCAGCTGCTTGGATGGCTTGTAGCACTGTTTCAGCTAGGAGCTTGCCTGAGAGCAGACAGATTGTTCACATGCTTTGGGGTGCTTTTCCTTTTCCCAGAGAAGGAAGAATTAGAAAGATGAGGAGGGGAGAGGACAGGTGATGCTCTCCATATTTTGACATGTAGAACTTGCGTTGCTCTGCAAGAAACTGCATGAATAATGGAGCCCCGGGGCTGCCTACTTTTCCCAGGCATATGGAACTGGGTGAAAATTTCTAGTCCCTTTGAGTGAGGAGGAATAAGGACACTGCTGCCAGATTTTGTATTAAAGGACATGCAAAAGCATATCTTTTTATTTCAAGATTTATTTGGACTTTCCCAACAATGGTCCACTATCCCAGCAAATTTCAGCTCCAGGCATGGGCTCTGTTTAAAGGAAAGCACTTGGAGGATCTGCTGTGAGGCAAGCAGCAGAAGTGGGAGAGTTTTGCACCCTTCCTGCCATGTCCCCCTTGATATTAAAGATGAAGGCTGCTGCCCTCCAACAGCATTTTCTACATGATGGGAGCTGATATATGTTCAGGCTCGGAGTTCTTCCACCATGGCTCTAATTAGCTGCCTCTGGCATGATATGCTCTGTTTTGCAGGCGATGGTTAACAGCAGAGTACAATAATATTTCTGCTAGTGCTCAGATTGCTTAAGACAATGCACTCGCATGCATGTTCTGCTGCCTTCAGTGGATCTCTAGTGATTTCAATCTTGTGAGGCTCATTGCCTAATTGGCAGCGCAGCAGGGCCTACCCTGTGAAACTTAAGCACATTTAAGTCCCATTGTTTCAGCGGAAGAATAGTTTCTGTGCACATGACCTCCCATAGAAACCAGTGGGACTTAAAAATGCTCAACTGTGGCTGGATCGTGCCTGCTGATTTCAGAAGGGCATCCTACGATATTCCACCAAGTTAATTTGGGTGGGCATCATACTCTATATGTGCACATCCAAATGTTTCTGCTATTTACTCTTTCAAGTAAATGAAATGTTGATCCCCCTTTTCAAGCTAAGACAAGACAGCCATGTTATCATTGGTATGTTCACACATCAGCTGAACAAGACTTCTGAATGCTCATGTGAGAATTCCTGGGTAGAGGTATGAGGATAAGCAAACGTTTCCCCAAGTTCCCTGAAGTCCATAGCAAAGGCTCTGTCTGAATTGTCCTTCTCAGATTATGAGCTTTGACTTTTTTCTTTTCACGTGAATGTGCATGTGTAGCTTTCCAAATGCACGTATCTTGTGCACACCTTTGAAATGCATGCATTCCCCTTTCATTGATTAAAGCATATCTGTGCACATTTTTTCCGAAAGTATACATTATTTCATACTAACTGGTTAAATATATGTGTGCCGTCAAGCACCTCTCTGCTGTGCTCAGATCATACTGCCAGCTTACAAAGCCACAGACTTCAGCCTCAGATCCTGGATCAGTCTGTCTCATTATAGAAGGAGTGGGCTGAGTCCAACCAAAACAAGCTTGCTGGATGTAGGAATTTCTTGTACATTCCTAGTTGTGGATGGAAACTCAGCTTACTCAAAGGGAACCCTTGGTCATGCAAACCTCTAAGGCAAGCATGGGCTGAAAGAAGATCAGGATTTTGGGCAGATTTCTGGGTGGTTTGACTAAATCGGTAGGGATCCCAACTTTCTAAGACAAGCAACAACTCAAGAAATCTCCCCACGGAAGAATTAAGGTAGATTTAAATTGTTGAATAAAACCATGGGAGTTGGAACCATGAAATAGTAGTTTGTGTGAATGAACTAGTGATCTTGGTTCTTGTCCCATCTTGGTTCTGGCACAGATGTCTGGGCTAAGCCCACATCAGAGGCACACTGTTCCTTATTAGCACTGGTGTCTCTATGTTCTGTCCAAAGAGACCAGTGTGCCTACAGAATCCTTCCTGCCCTTCTTGATTTTTATTTATTTTATTTTACTTTTAAAGATTGTATTATTTAGATAACAATAATTAGGAGGTCAGCTTGCTGCAAAGTGAAGTGCAAACCTGCAGGTGTGGGTGGAGAACAGCCCGGTCTTCTTTAATGTGCTGAATGGGTTAACTGGCTGCCCAGGCCATGTGGTTTGCCTCAGCTTTTTGTGTGTGGTATGTGTACATGTTGCTGTGTGTATTTTATTTGTTTTGCAAGTGTGTGTGTGCGCGCACGCATGTGTGCATTTATGTGACCACATCAGTTAGCCTTCTGTATAATGGGCATTATATTGTGGGGACAAATACAAATTTTAGTATCTGTGGCTTAGATTTCACTCTTGCCTTGTACTCGATTCCTTGGCCACGTATGCATCTCATCGCTTGCCTCCTGTATGATGGATCTTGGAGTGGAAAATTGTGGTTTTCAAAGTGTGACTTTGCATTTTTGAACTTGCACCCCACCTCTGCCTTGTCCTTGCGTGTTCAGCAAGGCATTTTTCTTCTAGCTTCATCAGGTTGTCCCCTGGGGCATGGGCGTTTTGTGACTGGCCACAGCCACGGTTGCAGTAATTTCATGACTGGGCAGGCTCTCCTTGCAGCATGCATTCTGTGAGTGTGCCCACAAGCCACACTCAGGATTCCAGGTGGCTACCCAGAACGGCTCCTCCGGCTACCTGAGCCACTGTTTTGCCCCTGGCTCCGGACAGTGGACTGCAGAACCTTAGAACATAAGAACTGTTTGTGCTCAGCATCCCAGTCTGCATCCCACTTTGATCCCATGATTCTATGAAAACGTGCTTACCTGTAAATATTAAGGAACTTTGCATCAGAAAAGGTATCTACCAATAACTTGCAACTCCTAGGGTTGAGAATCTGAATACCAGATCAGCTTAGCACATGTTCCTTCTCTGCATTAGCCACGTACTTCTCAGTCTCTCCTTATCACCCAATTTCACCCATTCTGCCAGACTGCAGCAGAGGGAGAGATGGGAAACAGGGCAAATGCCATCAGTCCTTCTGAGAGAATAGCTCCCTGCTCTCAGAAGCACAAGAGGCAATTTTCAACCCACTTAGAAGTTGCTGCCTCTTGTGTATCTTGTTTTGGCACCTCTGTGTTACTCATTTCTCCTTGACTGCTTTTCGGAGCCTCTTTCTCACTCTTAAACCTTTTTTCCAGGTGGAATGTCCTTGGACTGCAAGGTGCTCTCCTGAGCTACTTCATTGAGCCTGTGTATTTGCACAGCATTATTGTGGGAAGCCTCTCCCACACTGGGCACCTTTCACGAGTCATGAGCCATAGACTGGAAGATGTTGGTCCGCTGCCATCCTCGTACCGGCGCAACCAGCTGCTTCTGAGCGGTAAGCCAGGGCTTACTCAGAAACATAAAGGATCTGCTCTTCTACTGCTCATCCAATGGATTCCCACACGAGTCCTTCTGAAGGGCTTCTGCAAGCTTACAATATTTGCTTTCTTCTCATTCTTCCTTTCTGTCCATTTATTTTTAGTGCTAATTTCTGGCTACCTGACTTCTAGGTCAAAACAAACCAAAGTCTATTTTTTAATAAATGAAATGAATCTCAGCACAAATCCAGATATATCAATTATACATAAGCTTGAGCAAAAGCAGAGCAAATATTCATATATACATCCCTTCAGAAGTGCTGTCATCATGTCATCTGGTCAAATACTGAAAGCGTGGATAGTCCACAGTGTCATAAGACCTGAGCTTTTTTTCTTTCCAGTGATATAATATCATTCTATTAGCTATCAAAGCAAAGCTGGAAGAGCCATTTCAGTTGACTTCCAAAAAACAAGTGGTGATTTTTTTTAAATGTACACCAGAAAATATCAAAACATCTTCCAATTTAAGTTTATCCATATAAAAACTTTGACCCAAAAAGAGGCATTGCCAAATCATTTAAATAAAAGAAGCATTAGCACCTGCAGCAGTTGGTTGACTTAAGCAAAATCTTTATTATTGCTATTTTGTTTAAAACTGTAATCTGCTTGGAGAGTCTTCAGACTAGTATACTAGAATATAAATTGAATCAATAAATAATAATTATTATTACAATTATTATTAATGAGATATGGCAGTGCCCAAGGAAACAATTTTTTTGTTGAATGAGATGGTTCACTGAAACTTCAGATATAGGTTTTTTCCTTTGATGCTAATAATAGTGCTACAGTGTTACCTATATATGTCTCCTAAGAAGTATGACTCATAACTCTTCAATGGCGCATACTCCCAGGTAAGTAGTGATACAGCTGTAGGCTTAGTTGAGATTATTCCTTCCTACCATCTTGCCTCCATTCCTTTTTGAGGTACTTTGTCTTCCTAGAAAGAAATTCTGCCAAAGGATGCTCACTGTGAAATATTATTAAGAAAGGAAAAAGCTGCCTACATTAAATTTGTTCTGTCCCGTTCTGCCTCAGTTTGCCATTTTTTAAAGTCCTCATGAACACTTGTATGAATTTTCATGCACATTTCTTTAAGTGAACATAGCATTGTATACATTTTTCAAATACAAGCCATTTTATACCCACTTTTCAAAACCTACCTGACTTCTAGGAATTTATAACTTCCATGAGGATGTGTGTTGGAGGGTTAGACACTGTATATCTCTTGGTCCTGTTCTCATACACAATAGTTTTGGCAGAGAGTGCTAGAACCAGTGGGAAACATGACCAGAAATTATATTCCTTTAATATTTGCAGTAGCAATTCTTGTGTATTCGAAAGATAGCATCTTAGAGGAAAATATAGAATCATTTAGGATGCAAGTCTACACATGTTTAGAAAAATTCTCCGACTCCCAACATATCCCAGCCAAGATTTTGTTTATGTTTTTGAACTCATCTGCCTATCTAGCTAGCTACCTTCTTTACCACCTGGTAGCCAATGCTCTTGAAATTATAATAAAATACCAGCAATGGCCCAATCCATCCCAATGTGCTGAGTGTTTATAACTCCCCACTGTTGCCTTCAGTAACCAATGCAAAAAGATTTCCCTGGAGTTGGCATTTTGTAAATGCCTTTCATAAGTTCATAAGCTTGGTAGTTAACCAAGTCCTGAAGATTTTCAGTGCCGCAAGTGAACTAACCCACTGCTGGTCTTAATCTGATGCAACAAGGTCATTGCTCTAAGATGCCCTGACATTTTGTCCCAAGTCGTATCTTCAAGTAACCATCACAGGGGTGTCCATTTGAAGTGCAACCATGTAAAAGCAACATTAGATAATAAATTCTCGGCATACACACTTCCCCCATGATTTGATCAACCCTGGGGAGCTAACCTTTGGCAGTGCATTTTTTAGTGTTTGGATTTGTGTGTGCGTGCGCATGGACACCCGCTTGTGCTCACACACATGGTTTCCCACATGGCACTTCTTGAGTGTATGAAACAGACCTTCCTGGCAGCTTATTTTAAGACTGAGTCCTACTAGACATTTTTAAAATGGCTTGTCCCATTAAGCATCATTAAACACATCTTTGGCTGACCAGATAAGCTATATAGGTGGAAGCAATCATTATCCAATAGAGCAATCTTTCCATTAGATGTGGCACTTGTGCAGGAATATCACCTCTCATCTAAGGACCTTGACGCGCTCTGTAAGTGTTCAAACCAAACTCGAGCCTTGGGTCATAAAATTTACTTAGGAACAGATTTAACCTTATTCCCCATTCAGTGATGTGCTGAATGTGCTTCAGCACATCAGCAGAAGGACTAACCCGAGCACCAAGAAGAGCAGTCTTGGGTGAGGGAAGGAGGGGGAGTGAGCAGCTTAAGCGGCTTTCACTTTGGAGACTCTGCACATGTGCAGATGTCATAACCAAACTGGGCTGGTGCTGAACATGGCAGCTTCCTGTAGAGCTTTTCCCCATTCCCATGTCATTGGCATTGTCGTGTTGTGTATTTCCCTGCTCGCTTTCTCTGTGCCCTTGGCAGAAGGGCAGAAACAAGGGGAAATGCCCTATTGTGCTTGGATTAAGAAAGGGCATGGAAGTCTCCACTCAAGCAGTTGATCACTCGCACCTCTGAACAAGTGAAGACACTTGTTGCCAGAACAGGCGAGGCCAGCAGAGTTCGCAGAAGGGGGTGCCACTGGCCTGCTCCAAGCAGGAAAGGTGCATTTCGGCTTTTAGAATTAGTTTTAGGAACACAAAAGCCCCGTGGTGCTGGAATTTGCTCATGGGAGCAAAACAGGACAGCAGCTCCGCTAGATACTTCACTCAGTGCCAGGATAACATGACATCATGCCAGGAGGTGAGACTGAGCGTTACAAGGAAAGGATGGAGAATGCAACACGTGGTGCTTTACACTGGGCTGGGTCATCTACGTTCCAGTGATCGAAGGCCTCTTCTCGAGGCCTGTGCCTCTGGCCAATTTGGGGAGCCTCCACGTTCTTCCCTACACCTCAAGACACACCTTTCAACACAATGTCCTGTGTGGAAGACCAACACCACCAGCCCAGTTGCATGCATCAGCCCATCAAGGCCTCTTTTGCTGTGGACACTAGTGGGTCCAATGTGAGTGGGGTGGTTGATCCGTTCGGGGTTTTAGACTGCACTTTCGAAGAACTCTGCATGGTCCAGGACTTATGCTCCAAGATAGGCCCAGCACCATGGGGAGCGCCTTTGAAAGGCTGACTCCAGTCCAGAGCGGCTCAACCACCCAACTCCCATGGGAGCCACTGGTTCCCTCTACGTATGCTGAACCAGGCTGTTGGTCCAGCTGATTCAGTGTTGCCTGCTTGGGCCCGCAGCCAAGGCTAGAGGTCTCTCCCAGCCTGCTCTCTGGCTTGAACCTTCCCATGCCAAGCACAGGGTGATCCTTCACTGCACTAAGGCCAGTTCTTCTCCGGCCACATTCACTCCTAGCAGCACCCAAGAGGAGCAGAAGCTTTCGCTAGTATCTTGTGTGCAAATGTTTTTGCACAACATTTTATCACCTTTGAGTGATTTAGTGCACAGTCCACAGCCCAGCTAACAGGCAGAATCAGACATCAGGTGATTTAAACCCTTTCTCTATTGATTTCAATTGCTAGGACTATATATTTCATTTATGTTCTTGAGGAATGACCATTCACCACAGGTGGACTCGCGAGAGTTCCCAGAGGCCCATGCCTGGCATCCATTTCATCATCAAAACAGATTATGGGCTATGCTTGCTACTCGCGAGTATATCCCAGTATAATTCAGTAGGACCAATGCCTGAGCAAGGGGACTCAGGAAGTTGGTTGGGATTGCAGCTTCCATCAGATATCCAATCATCCAAAGACTAGAGGGGCAGAAAAAGCAAAAAGAGATTTGCCCCTCCTAAATTTCCAGGTAGGAACACGTATTTGTTCTGTGTCTTTGCCCAAATAAGGGGCAGAGATCTTTGTCCTCTTGGGATGGGACTGATGACATGTAGGGAGAAGAAGGCAATGGAGACACAGAGAGAGCCTTCTGTGCAGTGCCCTGGAGAGCAATTTGAAGTCCCACAAATGGTTTTGCCTACAACTCCCATAATCCCTCAGCCATTGACTTTTGTGGGCCAAAACATCTGGAGAGGCACAAGCTGCCCATTCCTGCTTTATCTGAAGGAAGGTGTCATCCACTTTCAACTCAAACAGGATGAACAATGAGAAGGGAGACAAGGAGGGCAAAGTTTCCCATTGATGGCCCTGAGACTGGAGACCGAGTAGGAGTTCGCTTTACTGGACCAGCGTTGACCAGCCTATACAAACGTTATATGGATCTGTGTCCCTTTTTGTCCTCTTTTTGGAGGATGCCCAAGAGGCCGTCCTAGTTTTCGTATACACTGCAGTGCAAATATGCGCAGTGAGTTGTTGCATCTGCACTGCAAAAGCCATCTGAGCTTGTTTCATTGGGTCCTCCATTTGGAATGGAGGAGAGCGGAAGCCTAGACACGGGGATGTGTCCAATCAAGACCATATACTGGAGACCAACCTGGATGTGATGCAAGCCCTGAGACCCTGGCAAAAGTCTGCCAGGTTCAAAGCCAACGTTTCTCCACTAGACTCGAGGTGTTACACCACAGACACTGGCCTTCGCTGTGGTGCTGCACTATACAAAATTCTCCAGCTTGCTGACATCCTGCTCCATAGGAACAACATTTCTTTGAAGACGAGGCTCAGCTCTGGCATTCCTCACCTACAGCAGTAAAGGATCCCATCACTAAATCACCAGTATAGAAACATAGAAACAGAGTGAGTCAGAAGGGGTCTCCCGGGCCATCTAGACTGACCCCCGACTCCAGCCAGCTCCACTCATGACATGCCTACCATGTGCATGTCCAGCCTGTCCTTGAACACCTTCTCCAATGGGACTTCAACCACCTCCCGTGGAAGCCCATTCCATGCCCTAGGGGTCCTAACCGTCAGGAAGGGCTTCCTGGCATCCACTCTAAACCTTGGTTCCCTGAGCTTTGCTCCATTGGAACCTGTCCTGCCCTCCACTGCATAGGAAAAAAAGGCCGTGTCCCAGTTAGTGAGGGAGGGTCTCTAGGTCAGTGGCCAAGTCCCTGCTTTACATGCAGGTGGTCCCGAGTGGAAGCCTTACCATCCCCAAGAAGGGCCAGAAAACTCAATGCTCAGACTCCGCAGAGCAGCTGCCAGAGGGGGAGGGGCCATACTGGGGGATGGGCCACTGGTTTAGGGATTTTAGCTGTCACAAGTTTGCTGCTCTTTATTTCCCATCAGAAGTGATTGTCGGTTAGTAGTGAGAATCTGGGGGTAGTATGTAATTTGCTTTTATTGTTCAGGTTTGCTGGCAATGCATGTGAGCAAAGCCATTAATTTGACTGAATGCTTTACTTTCCTTTGATCGTTAGGTTTGCTGCATCTGTGTTTGTTCTCTTAGCAGTGGCTCTACTCCAGGCAGGCCTTATCGGGACGCGTGTTGTCACATTTCGGCACTCCGCCCACTAAGCTTTTGGGTGATAGCTTGACGGGGACAGATCCAGCCATGTCGAGTGAGATGCAGCAGGCGCAGGGTGGAAGCCTCTCCAAAGCGCCACAGTGTCAGCACATACAGTTATGACAGAGACGTCCAGTGGGCGTGTTTTTTTAAATACCAGCTGCTCAGTTATCTTTCTAAAGCAACTGAAGCTGCTGCAAATGTGAGATCGAGGCGATCACAAGCCCAGAGCAAATTCCTTTGTGCATCATCATTCCAGGTAGTGTCAGCTCACAAGCAAGTGAGTGCGCCTTCGGACAAGGGCCCAGAAGCATGGCAGATCTTTCATGAGCATCCTGCAGCCCTTCTTTGGGCTGTTTCCACCTGTCTCCAGTCCAGGGGATTAGGTGCAATTTTGCAGCACTTCAGAACATTCCCGTGGTCCCTCGACAGTGCCTGAGCAGCCAAAGGATCCGGTTGAGCTCCTTCTCTGAGGCCAAGACACAGCGATGACCTCAGAGAAGGTGATCTGATGGTGGACCATCCCTTCCCATCCAAGCCACTGAGGAAGGTCCTTGGTGGCTTGGACCCTGCAAAAGGGAGATCATGTGTTGGAAGAGGCCAATGCCAGGGAGGAGAAAAGCTGTGGGCCCCATCTTCTCTCCTGGCAGTGAGGAAGAGGCCTGTCTAATCTAAACACCCTTTGGAGAGGCTTACAGGAAGAACTTGGCAGGGCTTAGGATGGAAGGAGAGCTGTGAGGTTGGTGGCCTCCATCCTTTGGGTAGCAAGCCCACAAGAGGATGATAATAAAGATGTTGATAATGATGTTGAAAGGTGAGCATTTATACCCCACGTTTTTTTTTTCTTTCTTGTGAGGAACCCAAAGTGGCTTGCATAGCTCTGTTTTCATCCTCACAACAGCAACCCTGTGAGGTAGGTGAGGCTGAGAGTGATCTACCCAGTGAGCTTCATGACCAAGAGCAGACTGGAACCCGGATCTCCAGGTCCCCAGTCCAACCTTCAAACCACCCCACCACGGTTGTTGTGCTTGAGACTGCGAGGTTTCTCTGACTGACCTGGTGTGTTCGTAGACTAAAGGCCGTTAAAAAATAAATAACGCTAGCAAATGTGTTGATTTTTCTGATCAGTTTCTTTTGCATTTCAATGACAGAATCTCTTTTTAAAATAATCTGTTTTACAACAAGATAAAGCCTATGCTTTCTTGCCTTTCCTCAAATGCATGAATCATGACAGTCCAAGTTAACAGCTGCTTTTTCTATGTAAAAATAAACAAGCACGCAAGGAGATGGAGAAGAGAATTTCTGCCCCTGAAGCCGAGTGTTATAAATGACCCAGGGACTAGCAAGTCATCATGAGAAGTGCCAGCCTGCATCTCACCAGGATTATGCACTGGGCCTGTGTGGGTGATCCCGGCTCCTATTTTATGCCCTCCAAACAGCTGAGCTCTGCAGTGTGTTCAGTTCACAGTGATGAACATTTATGGCTCTACCAGCTCTGCACCATGGACATTTATTTTCTGTTTCACAGAGAAGCACTTTGTTTTTATACACGGAAAATAGCAGCCAGGCTTCTGCACAGCTCTGGCTATTTGCAGCACGTTCCCACACATGTTTTTCACAAGTAGGTCCCATTTCATAAAATGGTGACATTGTATTTTATATCCCATCATTTTTGCTCCTGCGAGGAACCTAAGGCGCCTTACCTGTTTCTCCTCCACACCATCTTTATCCTCATCAAATGACCCTGTGGGGTGGCGCAGGCTGGGAGTCGGCGAGTGGCTGGCACCCAGGGAGATCCATGGCCAGGGGGACTCGAACCCGGATCTCCCAGGTCCCCCATCCCATCAGCCCTGCTCCAAAACCACTTCCTTCCCCCACTTTTCCTCCCTTCCCCTTTTATGTTCATGCCATGTCAGTTTAGACTGCAAACCTGCCCTTGTCCTGTTCTTATGGAGCATTTGCAACAAAGAATAATGCAGCATTTATGTGGAACAGGAAAAGGCAGGAGGGAGGGAGGATGCGCAAAGGTGTCCTGCACGTTGTGCTTTCCTGGGAGGCGATGCTCCAGCTGCAACAGCTGGAATCTTCTCCTCTCTGAATCAGAGGATGAACAAGAAGAAAACAGATCTCCTGGATCTACCTGGATCTCCTGCACACCTGCTGTGGCCTCCACCCTTTAGTTATTTTATTGATTTTTTTTATTTATTAGATCTGTATCTTGCTTATTTCTTATGAATGCAAAGCAACTTACCTCATTCTCCTCCACCTGCTCAGTTTTATCCCCACAACACCCCTGTGAGGTAGGCTGGGCTGAGAGTCTGCGACTGGGCCAAAGTCATGCACTTGGTTCCATGCCAACCCAGGCCACCTGAGTCCCAGTCCTGTGCTCTAACCACTACACCACACTGGGGGTGCGGTTTTGGCCACTTAAGGAGAAGAAAACAGAGAGGTGGCTATTAGCCCCCATTCCTTGTGTGGGGTGTGAAAACTCATCTTTTTAAAGTCACGTTTCAGTTATGTAATGTGAATGCTTTCCTCTTTTTGACATTTTATGTTACAGTGCTATTGTTTCAAATTGCTACATGCTGCCATGTTAGCAATAAGGCAATGTATGCATGCAAATGCTAGATAAATAGAACAACAGTTACATGATTTTATATTAGATGCTAATGTGTAGAAATACAAAAGTAATACACCCAAATTAGAGCAATCCTATGTTATTCCGTTCTACACTATTAAGTGGATTGTGCCCAATGTAAAACCAGATTCAGGTTGATGTATGAAAAGCGTTTATTTATGTAGGGGCGGAAGCACCATTCTTTTCCTAGCAAAACAGAAGTTCCGTCCATGCTTGCTGGGGGCAGGGTGGGGCTATTGATCCTAATGCTTTGATGCTTTCTGCTCCCCCTTTGACAGGAGTGAGTAATGCTGAAATGAGGCAGGCGGGGAAATCGCCTGGCTTCGGTGTGAATTGGATAGCGAGTGCTGCAGACCTGGAGCTTATTAATGCCACAACAGGAAAAAGAAACTGCGGGAGTTCTTCACGACTCTGCAAACACATGTTTTACACTCGATGGGCAAAGCTTTATGGAAAGGTAAGCTGAACAGCCCTGGCGAAGGCAAACGAGGGCAGTTGTGAGGCGGTCAAGCAATTCCAGCCGCATCCCAAGCTAATGCCATTGGCTCGGAGCCGTGTCCCGCTGCAGGTTGTGTGCCTGGCATGGACACCACTATCCAAAGCAAATGCGTTGCCCATCAAGTATCAAGGCCAGATAGGCAGCCATTTAATCGAAGCTAAGCAGATCCGGGGGTGGCCTGAATTTGGAGGGGAGACCACCTGGGAACTGCGTGTAGCCACCTTGAGTTCCACTATGGGAGAAAGGTGGGTTCTAAATAGAATATAATAAAATAAATAAATATATGAGAACAGCTCCGGTACGCATACTTGAATGCAAAAGAGATTGTGTCCAAAAAAAACCAAAACCCCCAAGGTACTCAGACCTGCATTATTGGTACCGTTTGCTTTCCACTTGCAAGCAAGCAGCATCAAGGAATGGAAAAGCAGCCCATGAAGTACCCCAGCCCATGGACATCTTGTAGAAGACCCCGCGTGTCATTTGCAGACACAGATGCCTGTGCTCCACAGTATCATGGGAGAAGTATCTTTTGCGGTGCCCCCACCCACCATTCTTCAGGCTTCGGATTGCTTCCCTAAAACATCAGACATTACCTCTTGGCTGGTTGAGAGCTGAGCTCAGTCATGGGCAGGAGATCCATGGATTTCATCCCAAGGAGCAAAAAGTTCTCTCTTCCCAGGTGCACGGGTGCAGATGGGTACCTTTGCAAGAGCCACGGGAGAAAGGGGGTGCTGCGTCGTAACACTGAGGTGCTCTTCTTCTGCTCAGTACGGCAGCCGCTCAGCTAGCAATGTGAAGTTCCATGGCTGCCATTTCTTTGTCCTGTTTCTAGTATCTCTGTTCATAAGTGATCTAAAAGTGGGTGGATTTTTACTTGCTCATTCTCTCAAAGGATCAAAGGATTAGCTTGCCTGTCTGAAAGCTTGAATCACACAAATTCTTTTTCCAAATGCTTGCTGATTTATTTAGTAAACCACCCCTCGAACCATGGGAAGTCCCCAAGACCTCTTAGCAAAGCATAATTAAAACGACATGGGTTGCATCCAGTGGCGCCGTTCCACTAGTGCAAAGCTTCTACCACTGGTGGAAAGCCTATTTTCATCCCTGAGCAAGTGTGAACAATAAATCAATTCCACTCGCACAAGTCATTTTGCAAGCACAACCCGTTAAGACTTTGTTGGGTTAACTGTTGCTTTGCTGGTGTTTTTGCAAGCATCAGCAGAAACCCAGCTCTTGCGATTCTTCTGCTAGTGTGATGTTGAATATAATAGGCTATGAAAGCATATAAAAATCAAGCCAATTTAAAACTTGATTCATTAGGAGTTACGGATATCAAGGCAGCAGAAACAGGGCATGGTGGGAAAAGATGGGCTATTATTTATGGCTCTATCTAAGGGGTTCAGAGAGAAAAAATCAAATTCTGCATAAAAGTAGAAGTTCTGTACCCAGGCAACCTGGATCCCACTGTCAGCATAAGATTGGCTTTGTAGTAAAGCTCCATTTGCACAAAGAATTAGAATATAGTTTTTGAAAATCCAATATCAAAATAAGAGGCTTACTGAAAAACATGGAAGGCAAGGATTTGGCTCTGCTGCTTATTCACTTGGGAAGGCAGGATGAAAACCCTAAAATTTAATAGGTTTTCATACTAATCCAGCCAGAAATCCACAGAAATAAGCTTCGTCAGACCAATGCAGAGTTGAAAGAAGAGTCACATCTGCAGACGTCTGTCACACAAAAGTTTTTCCCAGTTCAAAAGTCTCCTCCAGTAGCTGAGCCTTTGCACACCCAGCCCTGGTACAGCTGCTGGAAATGACAAGAGCATCTATATGCAGAGGGAGGAGAGTGCCTGAAATCAGTTCTTCCAATCCTGGCTCCCCTAAACAGAATGCTAGCCCCCAAAGAGAGCAAGGGTTGGGAACATGTGCAAACTGTTGGCTTTTAAGTGGAACATCTCCAATTCCCAGATTGTATGGGATTTCACTTCAACCTAGATATGGATCTAGGCTACAATATGGGGGGTTTGTTCAAAAAATGAGGGAAAATTATTTAACCCTTAATTAATGGGAACATATTTGGTGGATGGGAGGATCTATACCACTGGCTAGAACGATACAGGAGTTTGAATTTTGCTTTGCTCTCTAAACTCCCAAAGTAGAATTCAGGTGAAACCATTTAGAAGGAATGAATGGGCCATTTGGAAAGATCCAGTATATTCCAATGGCCATTCTCTGTCATTTATTTCAGCAAGCCTCCAAAATGGCTTTCCAAAGGAGGAATGGAAGAGAGTAAGTACAGTTGCTCAGTGCAGCACCCCAACCTCCTTTCTGAGAGATGCACCAACTTTTTTTCCCTCTGCAAAATCCATTCTCAGTCTTGTGGGCTGACAAGACTGTACAAACCTGCACAACAAAACAGTATCTTCCCAAGTTACTATTCTCAGCCATCCTGTCACTATAAACCAGAAACAAGCACACAGAGCTTATGAACAGTTTGTCTGTGGCTTATGAAATGTAAATGGAACGATTATAGACAGCTGCTGAAAAGCCCGCTGCTTCTACAGTTCTCTCATTTGCATTTGGGTGTTTTCCTCCTCCTCCTCCTCCTCCTCCTCCCATCTCTCTTGCAGCTGAGCGCACGGATACCAAGCCATGGAGATGTGCCAGCCATGTACAGTGAAGCCAAATCAGTGGCACACACGTACCAGTCTGTCAAGCAGCAGCTGTTTAAAGCATTTCAGAAAGCAGGCCTGGGCACCTGGGTGAGGAAGCCCCCCGAGCAAGATCAGTTCTTACTAACGGTGTGAGTCATCAGTCAGCGCCTCTGTGACGTGACCCCATCACATTGACTGGAGAGAAAGACAGCTGCGCTTCAGGAGCGGAGAGCAAGGCCGGTGCCTCCCGGGGTTTACCTCCAGCAGAAGCGGCTAAGCTCAGCTCGGAAGCTGCTGTTGGGGAAATGCGTGGAGCAGAAGAGGGGTTCTGATTAATGCACTGAACTGGACCTTAGGAAACTGCTTTTACCTGCCCATCCCTTCTCAAGGATGTACAAGCCCAGGTTACAAAAATGACCTACACTGTTTGTTCCTTGTTGGTAGCACATTATATATCACTGTAATTATCCAAGTGGCACCTGAATTCAGGCAACAGCAGGTCCTGCTTCTGGCGAAAAGAGCAAGCAAACACCCCCGCCCCCATTCCCCTTCACTGTTAGTGCAATAATTATCCTTGGAGGACAAGTTTTTTCTCGGTAGCCAACACACACAGGTACTTTTAGAATCGGTGTGCACTGAAGTGCAAGAGGAAGGCGTTGTGTGTATGCATGTGTCGATGTGTGTTTATGCAGGGGAAGGGTTTGAACGAGTTCACTGCTGGAAAAGGAGGGATTGCAGGCAAGGTGGAAGAGTCTGTTGCTGCACTCCCAGCCACAGGGTGGGTGCGCGTGTGTTTTTTCTGTGGAACATGGACATCCAGAAATCTATAGGCCATTACAACCCTCGCAGCCCCCTGTACACCTACCGAGAGGGCGACCAAGGGATGGGGAGGTGGCTTATGCACTTGGAATGATCTCTACCCTTGCAAGCCTCAGAAGGAAAGCACTAGAGGAAGGTTGCTGGCATTGCTTCAGGCCGGGAGAACAGAATTTGGGACCAGAAGCCACCAGTCAAGCCACCCAAGGTTCTGGACACTTCCTATTGAGCACAGAATATTGTTTGAGGTGGAAGGAAAATGGTAGCATTTGTGAAATACAGATCCAAGACCTGGGAGCTTAGCCTCATCCCATCCCTGAGCCCTCGAGGCTGCCATGGGGCTGTTGCGATCCTCAGCCACAATGGGACCAGAACAGTACACAGAATCATGGAGAGCAGCAAGCATCCCAAGACTCATGCGACGTGAGGCATGCATCCCATCCTGTCCAGCTACTAGTGGGCATGCTCAGAGCTCCAGCATACCCAGCCATTATCTTGCATGGGAGGCCTGCTTGCATTGCCCATGGAAAGACCCCCTGACCCCATTCTTCCTCAGAGCCCAAGCATGTAGGAGACATGTGCAGTTCTGGAAACGAAGGAGGTGGCGGGTCTCTTCCTGGTGGTAAGAGCCAGGTTCGTTGCAGTGCAATTCTTACTAGCATCGAAGCATGCGAAAGGTGCATCTGGCCATCACAGGCAGAGGATACTAAAGGTCCAACTGCACATTTTTCCAGTATAGATAATAGTCTACTGTCCTCTTTCCCCAGGAACCTGAATGGAATGGGTAATAGCATTTCTTGGCGCTTGCACGAAGATTTTCCTGTAGTCTTCAAAGGTTAAATACATTCTGACATTATTACAGTCTGATTTATCTTTAAGTTAGCACCAGCCAGTTCACAAATTTGAAACTGCAGCAGCTGCAGGGAGGGAAATGTGCTGCTGTGATAGCAAAAAAAGGAGGAGGAAGAATGGACAATTATTAAATATTCCGGTTAAGATACACCAGTAGGGGGATGCTATGCATGGTTGGGGCAGAGCGGAGCCGTCCATTTGCTACGGGGCTGTGGAAGTGGCGGTCCCGATGCCGCCGACGCCTGGCGCAAGCTGAAAGAATTACCCTGCTCTTTCCCCAATGAAAGGACTCATCCACTCATCTTGTACCATGTTTGGGAGGCTTTTGGAAATAGCAGTTGTTCTTATTCCAGCAGAGCAGACCTTGCCAACTTGGCACCCTCCAGGATTGTTAAAGCACAACTCCCATCATCCACATCCCCAGCCAGTTGGGAAAGGAAGCTTCAAACTATCCCCCAGTCTAGCAGAAAGTGCGAAATGGGCAGAAAATGCATAGCTGGGGTGAGGGAGCAGGTCTCTTACGCCACATTCATCCACAGATGCCCTCCCCAGAGTTTGATCCGATCCCAGTTCTAGATAAAATCTGTGGGCTTGGGAGTTTGAATATTCAGTGCACATCATTTCTTCTTCAGACAGAGAATTTGGAACTCTAATCGTATCAACTTGTATGGATAAGCATTTTTTTAAAAAGTAAAAAGTGGCTTACACTTACCTTGAGGGAAGTAAGTTTGAAAGTGTGCAGACGATGACCTGGTTCACACAACATAGCAGAGCTTATCTTGGCTTCATTGAGCCATGGTAAACTGCACCATGGACAGGCATATTTGCATATCCAGCTCCCCACTCTGGGTTGTCCTGTTGAGCAAACCTGGTAACCGTGGGTTATATGAAGGTTAAACTACCCTTGCATAACCCATGGTCAGGTTACGAGCAGGTTATTTAGCCCTCACTTAATCTGCTCACTGGGTTGGATATGCAGAATGGCAACTGCCCATGCCACAGATTCAACCCACAATGGGCTGTTTTGTTGTGCAAACCAGCCCCATATTTTCCTGATAAAACCTTAGGAGGCAGCAAGGGAAGGATTGGGCAGGATTTCATTATTACTTTTCCAGACACAAAATCAATGGCCACTTCTGTCCAACAAATTGACTGCTTGGACCTGTAGTATCCTTGAGGCTGCACCCACCTGGAGGACAGCTGCCTGGGAATGTGCCTGGTTCACGGGAGCACGCTGGCTGCAAGAGAACCTGCATCCTCTCTCCATGCAACTTTGTGGTTGGCCATTCCCATCAGATCGGGGTGAAGAGCCCCCAGGCCTTTGGTGCAGCCTCCCAAAGGATGCCAAACGCTCTCACCAGTGTTGATTCCCCACAAGCGCACGGGCACACGCACCCGCACTCTCCACTTCCTCCCCAAGAACTGCCAACAAAGCATCTTTCCCTGCTGTGGCCAGCAGCGATGATGGAAGTGCGGTCCAGATCCGGGGCAGGGCCGCTGGTCCCTTCGAGACAGCACCACGCCTTATGCACTGTCCATGCTTCCATCGGAGAAGCGAATGCCCGAGTGGGTTGCTACAACAGTCACCGGGCTGGCACACAGAAAATATCCCTTAGGGCACCCAAAGAGAAAAGTTACGGAAATCTAAGCAACTCCAGAATAGACCTCTCTCCGAACCGTAGGTCAGTTCTGGTTCCCTGCCCCCAACCACCCATCCACCCAAATAACAGGATTTGCGGGTATAGAACAACTGTTTTCTTTTTAACTGTGTGGTTTTCCTGAAATGTATATATATATTAACATGCTGCTACTGATCTGTGATCTGTGTTGGTGTTTCTTCTTAGAGCTCCCGAATGAGTTACTTTTGAAACTCAAGTACACAGCACACCCCCTCCCCACGCGCCCCTTCCGTTCTGCCCTGGAGAATTTCTTTCACGCTCGACCCTTTTTTTGCCAATAAAGTTAGATGCTCTGTATATAAGGTTTGGAGAGCCTTATTCAGTCCATGTATCTGTTTATTAATGCCCACACAATAGTAATAGGTGAGTATTTTGATGAAATTTTTATTTTTAGATAACTGATTACAAGATGTATCTATAGTGTCTTGTACAAAATAAATTATTGTGATAAACTAGGATTTTTAAATTAGATTAAAAAGAATAACTTTCCCCTTACAGAAATGTTTTCAGCAGACAATACATTCCATATATATTGCCAAAAAGGGGGAGGAAAACCCAGTCCTAAAGAGTAGAAGTAGGAGAATGCCTGAATTGCTTCATCAAGTCAGGACTGACAAATTAGTTAGGGTAGCAGGTTCTTCATTTGTAAAATGAGATATGCAGCTCTTGAAGCTTCTAGAGGTCATTTATCCAGTCCTGGAAGAATTGTGCCTGTTATCCCAGGATGTGAGAGGTGGGATTGGGCACAGCAGAGAAGGAAAGGCTGGGGTGGAATGCAGCGAAAGCAAGCAGGATCTCAGATGTGTTGGAATTCCTGGAATGAGACTGCTTTACTATGGCCCGATGCAGCCCGGTCGTGTGCATGTTTGCTTGGAGGTAAACCCCACTGACTTCAGTGGTACCTACTCCAAAGTCAGAGCACATGAGATTGCAGTCTAACTCTCACTGATGTTCTTCAAAGAAGGATGGCTCAAAATGCATGTGGAGAGTCCGATGCCTGAATGCACATCCATTCCTCATTCTCTGCCCACAAGCCCTTCTCACTGGCATCCTTGCTTGCAACAAGCAGGGCATTTTCTTCGCATTGCTCTTAATAATAGGGCTGTCCAGGGGTCCAGCCCAAGACGGTCTCTGCCGCATGATATTTCTATGCATGCTCATCCACTCTGCGAGATTCCATGTGCAGAAGAGACAGAGCGGCCTTTGACTGCAGAACTCTGCCTGGCTGTGAAGCTCACTGGGAAACTTTGAGCCACAGGGTTGAAACCTACCTCACAGGGTTGTTCTTTGGGTCTAATGGGGTGGGTGAATATGGGAATCAAGATGACCTACTTGGAGGAAAGTCAAAATACATCTTTTAAAAAAGGGGAATTCTCAGCAGCCTGGCCTTCAAACCAATTTCAGGGTAGCCTAAACCTTTGTAAGAAACTGCTCTGGAGTCAGGTCCTCGGTCCAACTGTCCCAGCATTGCCCACATGGGCTGGCAGCAGCTCTTGGGGGTTTCAGGCAGGGATTTTCCAGTCCAGCCTGGAGGTGCTGAGGATCAAACGTGGGCCTCCTGCAGGCAACGGATGTGATCCACCGCTGAGTCACGTCCCCTCCATCCTCAGTTGTCGCCGTGCTAGGACAAGGTTAGGTCCTTTATGACATTACAGCTTCTTGGAGTTCCCCCATAAATATGGCACGTCCCTGTCACCATCCTGGGGACTTTTAAAGGAAAGGCACTGTAAAAATTTCTAGAATTTTAATCTAGAATCCTAGGGTGGAATCCTGTGTGTGTGTTTAGACCAAATGCTGGCTGGAAAAGTCAGGAGTTGTAGGGCTTTTTGATAGCTAAACATACATAGAATTATACCCTAAATAATTATAAATACAAAGCAACCAGAGGCCTGTATGCACTCCAGAACATACACAATAGACCCATGACTGCTTGTTCCAGTATCCAAATGCCAACTTCTCTCCCTCCATTAACTAAAACCGGCATCAATCTCACCAACCCACCCATTCAATTGGAACTTCCTGCTCACTTCTGTTAAAAGGAGAACTTTGATGAGCCCTGTGAGAATTGTCCAGGTGAGGCTGGGGGAGGAATCAGCCTGTGGTTCTCAAATGTTTATCCAGCTCTGATGAGTCTGAGAAAATGGGTGGGTTGAAAGGACCCCAGAATTGCTACAGCAGAACTCACTTGGGCCACCTATAAATTCACAAAAACCCTCATTGAAAGAGAAGCAGGGCCGTTATCACAGATTACTGATCATTTATGTTGAAATAAGCACATCTTTATTCCTCCTGGGATTCCCTGTGGGCAGAATAGCCTGGCACCGGGAATTGCGTTGCCGCCATAGAGATCAGGTTAATTTGAAGAGTGACGCATTCCCCCAAACCATCTCTTGTCATTAAAGGCAATGCGGAAGCAAGCAAGTGGAACAGAAAAGTCCGAGTCCAGCCCAAAGTTCTCTTCCCTGTGTGAGGCCTTGACCCGTTGCGAGGAAATCCATTCCCAGCTCTCCCACAACGGCATTTCCTGAAGCAAGGAGAAGGACCCTGCAGGGATTCTAACGGGAAGATCATGTACATAGCGAGCACGAGTGAATGGCAATACCGTATGAATGGGTGTACATTTGTAAGATTTGTACAAAAGAAAAATAAATCTGAATTTGCAGGTGTGGATTTGCTGCTAAGTTCTGTAAATTGCACTTCAGTGATACCTGATAAGTGAATGTTTCTGTTAGAAGTGAATAAAATGCCAGGAAAAAAACCCGTTCTCTCTTTCATTATTCGCAGGTCCTGCTGTCCCTCTGCAGACAGAGAGGAGCTTGCTTCACTAGCAAGATGCCTTTCTGATGCACAAGGGGGAAGGGGAGGCAGGCAGCGAGCGTCCTGCAGGGAAGGGGTAGTCCAGTGCTGGGTCCGGGGCTCTGAGGGCCCTCAGACAAGCACCTGCCACGGCTCTCTCCCTTGGTGAGACTGCAGCTCACCCCCTTCTCTTGTCCTCTTCCCCAGCACTGCGACCCCTTGGCTTGCTTCTCCCACAGAGAGCCGTGGGACAGGGTGCAGTGCTGGAGAGGGGACGCCTTGCTGACAGTTCATCACAGGCTGTCTTTATTTTGCAATGTTTAATTACTTACCGTATTTTTCTGTCCATAAGATGCCCCCATGTATAGGACGCCCCCCACTTTTCACACCGATCTCCGAGCGAGTGAGCAAGCAGCTGCTGTGCATGGCACCCACTGTCTCACCCCCCCCCCCGAGTGCACCCGCGGTTCTCCTCTCGGCCTCCCGTGTATAAGATGCCCCTCCATTTTTAGGTAAATATCTTTAAGAAAAAGTATCATCATTTTCTAAGGCTTAGAAAATCATTTTCTAAGGCTGTGAATCAGCTATCTCTTTCCTATGAAAAGATTATGCATGACTATCCATGAATAGTGATGGCCTTATGCTGCATCCACTATCAGAGACAGTATGCCAGTGTACAGCAGTTGCTGGGGAACATGGGTGGGGAAGTGCTGTTGCACTCATGACCTGCTTGTAAGTTTCCAGTCGTCAGGTGGTTGGCTACTACGGGAACTTATAGTTTTGTAGCAGAATGGAGATCTTAGCACTCCAGGAAGATCACTTGCTTTCCTGGTTTTCTGCATCATGATCTCTAGGTGGCACTGTGGCATAGCAGAATAACACAAAAACACAAGGAAAAAAATCACCCTTTCTTTCACTTTCATATTTGAACACTGCATTTTCCTTGCTTCATGGAACAGCTGGCTAGGCAAACAAAATAGGAAGGGCCAAACATTGCCTAAAGAAAACGACCATGATTAGGGAATGGCAGGTACATGCTAAATGCCTCATATTGAAAAGCCAGCTCAGGGATATTTGTGAAATTCCAGGCAATGAAGATATTTGACATTGCAAAGATATTTCAGGATGGAGGGACCAAGATTTGCAACAACGCTGAAGACCTATTTTGGTAGTCAATTCAGTATTATATCAAGGCTCTGTCTTCTTCCTCTTGCAGAGGTTTTGCTTGCAGAAGGTATGCCTGCCTGATCTAGGAGGATCCTGACACACACACACACACACACACACACACACTCACTCACTCACTCACTCACTCACTCACTCACTCACTCACTACAGAGTGGAAGGGTGGCTGTTATGGGAAGGTGAAATCCACTACTGCCAGTGAAATAGACCCAATCTAAATCTGGATCCATACCACTGAGCTGGAAGGCACTTCCAAACTCATCTAGCTCAGCCTTCCTGAACCTGGTACCCTCCAGATGTTTAGGACTACAATCTCCCAGAGGTCTCAATTAGCCGGCTGCAGCTAACAAGAGTTGAGATCAGAACCACCTGGAGAAAATCCGGTTGGAGGACGCCAGTCTAGCCCAAATCCCAGCCCATGCAAGGAATCCACCACTATTTCATCCAACCAACCTCTGTCTTAAAACCACTAATGAAGGAGATCCCAACCTTCCTAGGCAGTCTGTTGCACTGTCTGAAAGTTGATATCACCAGGAGGTTTTTTCCCCTAATGAATAAGAAGATCTAATTCATGCCTCAAGATAAGCACAGTGATATTATCAGACCAGCCAGTCATCCACCTATGTGTCAAGGTCACTCAGTGCACTGAGCCCAAGGGTTGGTCAGAGCTACAGGCATGCCATAGGAATGAACAGTCTACCTAAGGAAAAGGCTGACCGTGGCTACCAGTCCTGATGGCTATTTCTTCCCTCCCATGTCGGAGGCAGTATACCTGAGTATACCAGTAAACATGGGTGGGAAGATCCTGTTCCCTTCTTGCCGTCTTGTGGGTTTCCAGCAGTTGAGGACTGGTCACTATGGAAAGAGAATGCTGAACTAGATGGAGCCTTGCTCTGATCCAGCCTGGTTCTTCTTGGGTTCTGGACAATCACCTTTGGACTGAAAATGGGAGAAGACGCTTCCTTCACTAGGCCCTCCCTAAAGAGTGCCCAGCTCCATTCTGAATAAGAAGAACCAAGCCCTACTAATAATGTAGTGGGATCCAGATGGTGTGTTCATTACCATTCACACTTGTCATTAGTTTTCAATCATATTTCAGTCTGGTGAATGTCTTCCCTTTATTGTTTCCTTTTGTTCATCATCATCATTTTGGCCCAAAAGTTCATAGTCTTTGGCTGAGTACCCAAAAGCAGAATAAGATTTTACAAAAAGGTAGAGAGTCTAAATCATGGGTCCTCAAACTACAGCCCGGGGGCCAAATCCGGCCTGCCATGCCCATTTGGACCCACCGCGCACATGCCCACCACCACCCACCTTGCCCCGCACACGGGGAGGCGGCGGTTTGCTCACTCGGAGAAAACCATCTCCAAGCAAGCAAGCCTCTGCCTCATGCACCCACCTTGCAGAGCGTGCCTGCCCATGCCACGCCTCGCCTCGCCTCGCCTCCCCTTGCTGCGCGCTCCCAGCTCCCACGCGTGCCCCCGGGCTGGCCTGCATGCACCGCCGGCACCACCTTTCCGGCCCATGCTCAGCACCGGCACCTTTCAACTGGCCCCCTGGTTAAAAAGTTTGAGGACCCCTGGTCTAAAGAGACCTTCGGCTCTTCCTTCATCCACATGGTATGAATTTGCGGCAGGCCAAAATCAAAACATATGAAGGACCCTTTGGATGGGGAAAGGCAGAGTGCACGGAAGAGCCATTTGTGCATTTGCTTCACCTTCAAACTTTGGCGCTGGCAACAAGGAGGACTGGTATATATTTAATCACAGAGAGAGGCACTGATTTGTGATTTCAGGATCGACATGAAGTTACTTCTTTGCCACTCTGCAGCCTGCCTTTTTCTTTTAGGAAGGCACTTCCTGAGTTCAAAAAACTTCACTCGTGCCTTTAGGACTCCATGCAGGACGACAAGCACCTTCTCTGAACTCTTCCTTTTCACCCAGCTGAAATGTGAATGAAGGCACTTGGAGCAGGAGCAGAATCGATTCTCAATCCTTAGAAACGTTGAGACCCTTCTGACACTTAGAAAAAGTCCAGTATCTAAGAAAGCACTCAGAAAAATCTCTAAAGCTATAATGTTTGACAGCAGCTTTCTCCAAGCTGCTGCCTTCCAGATGCTTTTGACTACCACTCCCATCATCTCACTGCAGCACAACAAGGGCCTCTTTGATGAGGGAGGGGGGTGTTTGTGAGCCAGAGAAACATCTGGGTACAAGCTTTCAAAAGGCTCCACGTGTGACGCTAGAGACATTTGTTCACAGTTTTGCAGTTTATTTTTTTTTTAAGTTTGATTCAGCCTGCCCTGCTCAGCTGTTTGTGACTTAAGGGTACACTTCTATACAGGTTTAGATGACAAAAGGCCTTGTAACTCTGAGCATTCCCTGGTCAGTGTAGTGCCCTGGAGAATGCTGGCCATTTAGAGACCTTCTTTCTGTGGAAAGATGCATAGCATGGCCCCAAAAGACCTTTCGGCGCTATTTAAAGTCTTCCCGGTTCACAGAGGAAGACTTAGGGCAAGGGGTCAGCCCCTGCAAGCCCATAACACTCCATTTCCAGTCCAGAATGCAGTGGGGGGGGGGGGAGCATCCTCCAGGAAAAGCTACTTCAAGCACCCTTTGGTGGCACCTTTCCCAACGTGACCTCTGCCAGAGGTGTCTGACCGCCACTTGGCGTACATGGCCTGCCCCCTGGCTTCTCGCAATGGGGCATGTTTGCACCCATGCGGGCATTTAAAGGGAAAGCGTTCAGTGCCCCTGCTGAGCGTTTCCCCCACACCATAGCGGGAAAAGAAACTCTTTGTAGTTGCTAGGCAAATGCTGGACGGCCCATCAAAACTACTCCCAGCCAGAGATGTTTTTCTGAGGTTGCTTAGCAACTGCAAAGGATCATGCTTGTCGAAGGGTCTGTTTGCATCTTCCTTGATTTCTTGATATATTAGTAGCAGAGACCCAAAATTACTCAGGACTCTGCCCAGAGCAAAGGTGCACAACAAGGAGGGTACCAGGGAACAAAGTTTCACCTCTCTCCACATGCACATACGCTCCTGTGGCCCACACGTTATCTCCACACTAAAGTTGTCCTTTTTAAGCCTCCATAGCAGCATGTTTTGCGGAGTGGAGGCCGCCCCAGAGAATGGCGGCTGTGAGCAGCTCCCAGGCCACGTAGCTCCGGTCCTGGTGCTACAGTGATAGTCTCCATGCGCACCAAGGTGCATTAACCATGCGTCATTAGCCAGACTCACTTTGCTTCTTTAAAACAAATTGTTGTTTTTTTAAGCTTCCAGTTACCAGTTCTGTAGATCAGAAGTAGTTTCTTCTGGCTTTAGCAAGGCTTTCAACGAGTTCCCCCATTTCCATTGGTAAAATTGTAAAACATGGGCAAAATTACTGCGGCTGATGGAAAGTCCATATCCAGAGAGTGTTGATCAAAAGCTGCTTGATGGCCTAGAAAGTGACAAGTGCTCCAGGGTTGTTCCACAACATTAAAAATGACTCAGATGAAGGACTGCTGGTGATGCTGGTCAAATTTGCAGAGGGGACCTACCTGGGAAGGTGCCTATTACCTTAAAATACAAAAGCAGGAATCAGGTTGATCTTGACAGGATGGAGAACGGGGCCAGCACTGACAAAATTAATTTCAGAAAAAAAGGTAATGCTTTGCATTCAGGTAGGGAAACATCAGATGCATTAATACAGAATGGATGGGACCTGGCTTAGCAGCACTACAGGTAAAAAGGATCTAAGGCAGCCTTCCCCAGCCTGGTGGCCTTCAGAGGCATTTGGACCGCAACTCCCAGAATTCCCATCCAGCAGGGCCATTGATTGGGAATTCTGAGTGTTGCCGTCCAAATGTGCCTGGAAGGCACAAGGTTGGGGAAGGCTGATCTATGGGGTTTAGAAGACTACACACTCACTCTGAGTCAATAGTGTGATATGACAGAATGGGGGAAAACAGTTCTAAGATGCTTCAACAGAAGCATTCAGGCTACAGGAAGAAATGGTACAACCCTGTTCTGCTTTGGACAGACTCAAGCATGACAAACTGATGTGCCTGGAGACTAAACCCAATGTGGAAAGATTGAAGCAGGTGAATATCCTGGAGGAGAGAAGATTAAGAGGCAATATGGTAGCCCTTCTGAAATATGTGAAGGACCATTACATCCGTCAGAGAGCAACCTTGTTTTCCGTTGCTGCAGAAGGTAGAACCAACTGACAGCTTCGGATTACAAGAAAGAGGGGTTCAAGTAAACATGAGGAAGTACTTTTTGATGGTCTTGGAAGGTGGAAGGCTTTTCTTCATTAGAGGTTCTAAGCAGAGCATGGATGGCCACCATGGATGGGAGAGCGGGCAAGGAGAGTTTATGGATGCAACGATCAGGTTGGAATCCTGCTCCTACACTTGCTGGACGTCTTTCCCAAGCTCCATCTTGGCCAGGAAGTCAGCCAAGCTGAGGTCAAGTCCACAAGCACTCAGAAGTGCTAGCAGCTCCATTGTGCAAAGTTCACCAGGTGCATAATTCTTTGTGCAAAACAAGAAGTACATGATTCTTTGAGTGAAGTATGCAAAGCCCACAAGTCATGTGGGCAGAAGCAAAACTCCACTTGCTCCCCTTTCTGCCCAGTGCCCACACACATTTATTTATTCATTTTGATTTATTTATTTTTCGATGTATATCCTGCCTTTTTTCCTGCAAAGGGCTCAAGGCAGCTTTCATCTCCTCCTCCATCTTATCCCCACAACAACAACCCTGTGAGGTAGGTTGGGCTGAGATGCTGTGACTGGCCCAAAGTCCCCCATTTGGCTCCATAGCTGAGCGGGGACTAGAACCCAGATCGCCTGAGTCCCACGCTCTTAACCACTACACCACACTGTCTCTCTACAAATGCTCACAAGAGGTGGAAACAGGGAAGAGAGAAAGTGGACTCTAGTCTGGGGAGCTGAGCTGAGAACATTCAGTGGATTTCCAGCCCCAAACTAGATTCTTCACACATCCCTATCAGATTTTCTATGCCAGTAGGAGGAAAAACTTGAAGATCTCCTCCAACTCTGTATCCCATATATATCTACCCGGCCTTTAGGATCAATGCAGGAGGCCCCCTTGCATGAGCCGTCCCTTAGGGAGGTGGGAGGGGTGGCCACTCAGAGGAGAAGCCTTTCCGCCACTGCTCCCCACATTTGGAACACTCTCCCGAAGGAGATTCGCCTGGCATCAATCAGAGTATAAAGAAGATCTACCTCTTTCAAATACGTTTTAATATTTATTAGTCACTACCTAACCCTCCACTTGCATTGTTTTTAATATACTTTTATCCAGTTTTATATTAATTTATGCCATTGTTTGATTGTTTTATGAAGTATTTTAATTAACTGTTGCTAACAGTCTAGATAGAGATGCCATGGCAAAATAGGTGGCATATACATGTTTAAATAAATATCATAGCAGGCCTGCTCTGGTCTGTGCCGTTAGGTTTTGAAATAGAAACTATGGTTTACTGAATGGGGAAGACATTTTGGTTGCCTTTCTGCAGTTGCTTTCCTTTCCTTTCTTTGTGTAACTTGGAACAAACTGCCACATCCCGTTGGGACTGAACACAGGAAGTGGAGATTTGGAGGAGGAGGAGGAGGAGGAGGAGGAGGAGGAGGAGGGAGGGAGGGAGGAGGAGGAGGAAGAGATGGAATTGGGGGCAGCAGAGCAACAGAAGCAAATGTTCATTTATTTAAACAAACATTTCTACCCTGCCTGCTACCTGTACAGGCTTTCAATAAATTACAAAGATAGAATAAAAGCATAATAACGGAGTAAAATGAAAAAAGGAAGCAGTGAACTTAGCAACCGCTGCAGCAGAAAGAAAAGGTCATCTAAGGGTGCAGCTGTCTTGCCTGCCCAGGGGCATGGAAGCATCTTGGTCAGGCAGAAGCAGGGGAGCAGAAATCGAGGACCAAATCTCCCATTCACTTTTGACCATCTAGACTGGGGATGGGAAGGAGGTTAGAAAGTGAAGCAGGACCTGCATAAGCTCACTTACCGAGGCTTCCCCCTTCCCCTCCCCCTGCAATGCCCCCTTTTCCCCTTCTGAGAGCCACCAACAAACTTGGGGACAGTCAGCTTTGAGGTCACAGGACCTCAGAGATAGGATTCCACAAATCTTGCCCTCCCAGATGATGTCAGGATGTCCAGGGATCATGCCCTAAAACAGTTTAGATGCTGGGCAAAGTATGCATGACTTTACAATTCACTACAATGGGAGAAGCCAACCAAGCTACCATAGCCTCGCTATTGCTCCTAAGGAGGCCCTGTCCCACTTCGCAGCTGCTGAAGGCCAGGAGATGTAGAACAAGCTCCCCAGTGATGAACTTGGCAGGTGGCCAAGCTCCCTTGGGAGAACGAACTCTGTATTGTTTAGGACTTCATAGGTAATAACCGGTATGTTGACTTGTGCCTGGGAATGAACTGGAAGTTGATGCTCCTGAAATAACATTTGAGATCCTCTGGTTTGGAAAATTAACTGGTTTGCCCTAGCCATCATTCCCCATAGTTCGATAAAACAGGGGACTGTGGCTTGTTCTTCTCTGCTCACATACCATGCTTTGTTGTGACATCTGAAAGACGTTGGTACCTTCACATTCCAGACTTAGAACACCATTTTCTAGGCTTCATGGAAGGCACAAGAGCTCAGAACACGGGAAGGAGAGTGTCTTCCATTCCATGATGACAGGAGACTTCGCAACTCTAAGCAGGCGCTTGCCTCGTTCCTCCAGACATGAAGCCGCTGACCCAAGTGGTTCCCTTTGAAATTGCATCCCATCTGCACTCAACATGTTGCCTTCTGTTTGTTAGGGGGCCAGGTTGCCATATTGTTCCCCCCCCCCACAAAAAAAAAAAAACCCTGTTTGCACAGCTGCTGCAGTCCCTCATCTTGGCTGCATCTTTTTAAAAAACCCCAAGTTTAAAAAAAGCAGTCATTTGGCAGAAGGATAGGGAAGACTTCTGTTTTTCTAAATCTCATTTTCTTGAAATCTAAACAACAGATTTGCCTTTAATTCACACTGTGGATGCACACGCCTACTCGTGCCGACGAGCCCCTGTGCCTGTGAACGGCCACGTTCGATCCAATGCAGAAATCAGACTGGCACAGGCAGGAGAGGCGATGCACACTTCCCTGGTGGCAATGACTGAGACGCTCTTGAAAGCAGAGGAGGATCGGGGGCACCTCAGGGCCCACTCAGTACAATGATCTTGTTCCACCTTGCTCAACCTGATGCCCTCCAGATTTTTGGACAACTAAGTCACTGGCAAATGGCATCTTTATTACTATCGATTTACGATATGAGTATACTGCTTCATATTTAGTTAGGTTCCAGAGCAGTGAAGAATAAAAAAGATAAAACAGGGAAAGGAATAAAACTATGCATCCCACCCAGGTCAGCATTAAAACCATGCCAATTCAGCAAGAAGGCTTCTTGGAACATCTTCAGAAGGTGCCAGAAACAGCTGCGCTGGTGCTTGCCTGCCTGCCTGCCTGCCTGCCTGCCTGCCTGCCTGCCTGCCTGCCTGCCCACCCTCCAGTGATAGGGAGTTCCATAGAGATGGGCCCCCCACACTAAGACCCTTCTCCCAGTGTCCTCAAATTGGAGCACAGGTCCCTGTGGAACCACCAGGAGATCCTCCAATGACTTTATTGACCAGACAGGGTGGTAGAGGAGAAGCCCTTCTCTTGTGCCTCCTGCTGCCAAATTGTTGAGGCCTTTGTACCCTAGTCTGAGCTTAGCTGCTGTCCTCACAGTACCCGAAGAATTCTCCAAGCTCTTCCGGCAGCTAAAAGACCAGTCCTGCAGCATTGGCCACCTGCACTGGACTGAGAGAGAGTGGAGAGAGAAAGGCAGTGAGATGGGGTACCACTTCCAGTGGCATCCCTGTGTTGCTGTATCCCCTTCCTTCCTGCAACAGGTGGGGATTCCTTACCCCATAATGTGGCATCATTATGTTGCCCTCCCCACCTGATGTTATAGGCTGCCTTGAGTGGCATCCCCCTTCCACTCAGAATGCATCTACTAAAACATGGAATAAAGTGAGAAATTCCTGACATTTCACTCCTGCCCAAATATGTAGGCACAGGTAGAAATCCATAGATTACAGGACCTAGATACAGGAAGAAGGCCAGGTGCTTTTCTGGGACCCCGAAGAGCAATTCTTTGTTTTTGTTGTTGTTGTTGTTTTAAGGAAGAGAGAGAGAGAGAGAAAATGGAAGGACTGTTTTTCTCCCTTTGGCAAGCACCTCACATGCTGCCAATAAATGCTTGCAATTCACCAACCTCCAGAACTTCTTGTCGGCCTGAGGTTCCATGCGATAAGTAATGCAGCCCTGGAGAATGAGGATTAATAATCCCTGACTTCTTTTTGCTGAAATAGTTCTGCATGAATACTCTGCTCATTCTAGCTTCCCAGGTAATTAAACCCCTCATCGGTGCAGTTTATGTCCTCTTTTATCAACCCCCTTCATGACCCTGGCTGCTTCCATCAGGCCTTTGGAAGTTTTGCTCCCGCATATGAGGAAGCATCTGGCCTCTCCTTGTGTTGACAGCCTGCACTCTTAGTCTTCCTAAAGATGGTGTTTAGATGTGAAGGTGAGTTCATTTATGCTAGCTGGAAGTATATTTCACATCCACATTATCAGGTGAGCATTATGGCTGTGTGTCACCTGTCCGCAGTTTTCGCCTTTGCTCAGGTCACCGGCTGAGCTCCTGAGACCTCCCAGGAGAGAAGGGTTCCAAATGGCCACTGCCCATCCTTGTGGGAATGTTGTCCCACAGGAAAGGGCAGATTCCCAGTGATTTTGGAAGGGCAGCCAATTTTTAAGAATGGGTGGGGGCTCCTCTTGAAAGACAAAGTAGCCAAGAGTTTTCTGCTTCTTTTTTAAACCAAGAGCCATCAGGAGAAGGTCTGGATTCCATATTCTGTGTTGCTCCACCAGTACGACTGTTTTCTCTGCAGGCTTCCACTGTGTATTTAAATACACACACACTCACTGACTCTCAGCACACAAATATGAAGCGCGGCAGACCCAGGCTCACCATCTGCGCACAGAATGCAAATTGATCCTTTGCTGTTGCCATTTCCTTTCAAATTGGAGTCACTTCAAAAAGCTCTGGGAATGGCTGGGGTCCAAATGGAGACGGCGCGCTTCAGGGCAGAATCCTGTTCAGGGGTCTTCAGGGCAGATCTCAGCGCTGGCTTCCCGTGTTCTTCCATGTTTGGTGGGCTGCTCTTGCCTGCAGGGGAAGTGAGAGCGTGATGACAAGCCCGGTGTGTCATTCCAAGTATGAACAGCCGCAAAACTGGAGGAATCCCATCTCACGGGGCTCATTTCAAAGGCTCAACGAATCAGAGGCATGTCAGGCTCTGACCTGCGTAAAACAACATCACTCAGATTTGAGCTGGGGCCTGAATCCTCACCCACTGAGATATGGAAATGTGTGATGGGCTTTTACAAAGCCTCCGTCCGTTGACATAGCAGGTGCCCATCATGAGCACCTTTGCAGCACGGGCGCACGTCCAGGCAGGGCGCCCTGCAGTGGTGGGTGGCAACAGTCAAAGGGGTCCCGCTGACCAGGCGCATCCTCAGATTCATTCACGAAGTTGCCTGCTCTCTTTCGTCTTGCGTGCCCCTTCCTTCGGGGCCTGAGAAACTCCTGATGCAACTCTCATTCTGTGATCAGCTCCTGACACCAAGTCATATCTCCTGTTTATGTCAAAAACAAGAGGAAGCAAGGTAGCCAGGATGGGGGAGCGGGTTGTTTGCTTCTGGTTGTTTGGAGTATAATGCCAGTTTGCAGCTACAGTCCTCCCATTTTCTAGCCCTGGGACTTGAGTTTCCTCTCCCTCTCTCTGGGAGATGGCCTTTAAGCAGCTTCCAGGTGCCCTCCAGATGCATTAGGCAATCATCCTCCTGGCTGGGGGGGATAGGAGCTGTAATGCAACACCAGTGGGTGACATCACTTTGTGGAAAGCTGCCTAAAAAGCAACAGCACTGACATTTTGCAACAATCACCTGTCCAGGTGAGCATCGTAAATTCACTGTCTCAGGCCCTGGTCACTGAGCCCACGCCTTGTGAGCATGCCAGGATTTAGAACGGCAGACTTGGTCAGAAGATTAGAGAACACGGGCGGCCTTGGTCAGCAGCTCAGCAGCAGAGTACGGGAGAGCATGCAATGGGTCAGGATCCAGACCAGACTCAGCCTTTGGCCTGCAGGCACATTCGAGATGCCAGGCGTGTGTCGCCAGCTGAATGGTGGCCCATGGCTCCACACCAAAGGCAGATTGGGGCAGCTGAGAGGTGAGTAGCTTGCCCATGAGCCAAGTTCAAGGCAGGATTGGGTTTGAGCTCCAAACCTCAAAAACACTCTTTTGGACCCACACTTTCCTGCTCCAGCGCCTGTCCCCAGCACCAGCGATGGGGTTGGGGCTCCACGGCCAAAGCCACCCCCACAATGCACTGGTGATGTTTGGAGAAATATGAATCCACCCCTCACAGGTCAGGTGTCTCACCAGCAACACCACATACACTCAAAACCCCACCAAAACACTCCCAAGGAAAACTCCAGAACACATACACACAAAGCACACACACACCCTTCTCTCACACAGAGAGCAAAGTAAACAAAGCAGGGAACACACCACACACATTCACACTCACTCACAGGACAAGAGAACCAGGATCTCTAAACTCCTCCCACACTTGACTTCCCTCGTCTTTTGGTCCTCCGGCAGCCTCCCAGGACTGCCCCGCTCTCCATTTTAATTTTCTAAGAATGCTTGTGGGGCCTCTATGAAAAAGGAGGTGTGAGAGGGGCTGGCACTCCCCTTTGCAATATGTCAGCCTCCCAGTAAAAAAATGTGTATTTTTAAAAATGACAATAAAGCAAATTAGATGTTATCAGGAGCGTCAAGGGGCCCTGTTCATGTCGTTACTCCTGGGCACCAACGCCAGAGATCCCAGCCCTGGTGATAAGCTGCCTCTGGAAACAGATAATTCTGAGCCACAGCGAGATAATATTGTACTCGAAGCATGACAAGTAGCAGCAGCTGCAAGGAAAAAATTGCTCTGTGTTCTCTACAGGAGGGTGTGAGGAGGGCAGAGATCGTTGGGCACCCAAGCGGGCAACAAAAAGGCTGGGAGGGCTGCACTGCCTTGACCAGCATTCCTATGTTCCAGAGTTGACGGTGCTGTCAGGTGAGGAGCAACACCTACACTGATTCCAGTCGAAGCTGCTGCAGGTCCTGTTGGTTCATGTATTGCCTTGCCCTTTTTTAGAATGTGGAGAAACCTGGCGAAAGCTGAGAACAGCATGGAAGCCCACACAAAGCAGAGAGCTGGAGTCACTCCGCAGCGCTATAGCAAGGTTTTAAGGGTGAGACCAACCCTGCACAGCAGCCAAGAGCATGCAAGTCTAGATAGCAGAATTAATGGCCAGCTGTTCCTAGAAGCTCACGGTCTCCTCTTTCACCTTCACGCTGCTCACCTCCTATTTTCTCCAACACCATTTCTTGGCTCTCTGGACATTTTCTTGGACGTCGGCAGTGAGTCGCCCTCTGCACGACAAAGAAGAGTCAGCGCTTCCACTCATTCAGACATTCCTGTCTTCGCCTCCAGACGGAGGCATGCTTCCTTTGAGTCTAACATTGCACCATGAGCAAGCATGTGCGCATGTTTAGTCGAGCAAGAACGCATGCTTGGGGCACTCCAGCAAGTCGGTAGGAAGCATTCCGCTTGAGGCATCCCTTCACAAGAGCAAATTCAGTCCAGAAAGTCAAGCTCATGACAGGAATGCATTTTACTTTGCAATGCGCCCCCTTTCTACAGAGTCACCGGGCAGTAAGGAATGCGCGGTTGCCAGCACGTGGGCTTGCATACAGCCGGTGCACGAGATGCAAGCCCAAATGAAAGATCTGAAATCTCTCGCTTGCTCCCTCTCATGCTTAATTTTCGGTAATTGTTTGCTTATGCATAACAGACTTAGCACAGCTGGGGGTAAATCTGGAATGGCTGTTGGACCCTGATAAAAATGCTAGAGGTATAGGTTACTGTTACCATTGGACTGAGTTTCCAGGTGAATTACAGCAACATCAAACAACCTCTGACCCACCTTTCTTATCCAAAGCCTTTGGATCTAAAACAACACTTGGGAGCATCGAACACGGAGCATGTTTGAGGCTAAATTGCCTGCACACTCGGCAACAGTGAAATCGCACTCGCACGCACAGCAGAGGAGATGAAAAAGGCAAGTAGCGGAGGGCGATTCAACTAGTTGGTCATTTAGATTAGACTCTTGCCATAGAGGTAGCTTTAAATACTTTCGGGGAGCACATGGGTGCACGTGATACTTGCGAGCAAATGTACACACAAGCGAGGTGCTCGTGCATTCACTGGATCCAACCTTTTGATTAGAGGCAATGTTCTCTTTGCCTATCAGCATTCATATATCCTCTGTTTCCAGCAGTGCACTCCAGTCACCCTGGCCCTTCTCTTGCCTGTAAGCTCCAACCTTGCTTCCCACCCTGATTTTTTTCTAGGCTGCTTCTCCCCTTCTTCTCTACTTTGAGGGATTTGTAATCTTGGGGAGGCAGCTAGCTCGATTCCTTCTGTACCAGCTGCACAGGAGTCAGGGCAGAGGCTTGGCATTCAGACTCCCAACCCCAAGATCAGGTGATCCTGAAACGGCAACTCCATGTGTCTCAGAGAACAACAGATCTAGGCCATAGCACTGAGCCCCAATCAATAAAATTGTTCCGTGTACTGTATCCTGCCTGTAGCCACCAGCTGGCCATTTCTGGCCTAATAGAATTAGAACAATAAGATATGTCACATTTTCCACTGCTGGAGTGAGGTGGGTTCAAATGGCACAAATGGTTCGTTCGTTTGTTCATGGCCATATTCATGTTCCACCGTTCCATGTAAAAGTCCAAAGGAGCTCACCACAAAAACATATGAAAAGACAAAGATGCAGAAAGCTGAGCACCAACCACACACACAAAAACTGAACAGCACAGCAGAGCAGGAAAAACCCCTGTGAGTCCAAAACCCCCCTGCAAGCCAGAGTGTAAGACGGCCTTTCTTTCGTTCTTGCAGAAGAGTTTTAACACCGTGGTGGAAAGTGGGGAGCACAGCAAGCATTCATACCCACCAAATGGGAGCTTGGAAGTGAGGAGAGCGCTTCTGTCTTCGGGCTTCTCTTCACAAGTCATTGCTGTGTGCTTGTGATTCCTTACTCATTGCAGTTCCTGGGTGCTTTACACAAGAAGAGGCCTTTGACCAGGGCTCCTCCCATGCTTTCCAAACATTTCTATGGCTTTTATAAGATGTAGGAGAGTTTGGCAGGAAGAACCGAAATGAAACGCTACTTTCGTTTTGCGATTCTGCTTGACTGCAGTGTCCCCTTGTGGTTGCATAATGGAACATATGAAAAGGTAGAGAAGGAAAAGTCTGCAGGGCAAAATACGTGTGCAGGAGCTGATGGCAATCCAGCAAAGAACTCCTCATGGGGAGAAGCCTTTAATGTGGGCAAACCAGCAGAGAAAAAAAGTAGTCCTTTGTCCCAAACCGTATAGCATTTTGTGGAATTAACTGCTGTGCGATGTGAGAACTATCTCAAGATTCTTTGGCAATTGGAAGAACCTCTTGATTTATACAAGGTCATACTATCTTTTGTCCATCTAGTCTGAAAGGCAGCTGTTTCTCAGGCCTTTCCCCCCTGCCACAAGCTTTCCAGATCAAGAAATGCAACCCAAAACATTCTGCCATCAAAGCATTCACTCTTCCTTATGCTCCTGCTCCTGAAATTCATAGAAAAGTTTCAGAAAATCTTGAAGCCTAAAACATCTGGAGATCCACCTTCTTGTTCTACAACATCCAACTGTAAAGCAACTGATGGCGCCACCAAGTGATTAAGCCTACATTCCTAAACAAAAGGTTACCTCCAATATTGCAGGAAGAAAACGTGCTCTGTGGGATCCACTAAAATTCTAGAGTAGATTTGGAGGATGCAGGTGAAAACTTTTCTGCTGATAATGCTATCTAACTGGCAAATGGGCAGCACTGGATAAAATACTAACTGCAGAGAAGGTTCCACTGAGTACAATAGGCTGGAGGAGTCACAGAGCAGAGCAGAGCCATTGAAATCCATGAGTATCTAAGCTGAGTTCTGGATCTGTTTCACGTATGACCAACCCAGCAGGACTTAATTTCAAGTAAGCAGTCACCATAAACAAATGATGGCAAACCTATGGCACGCATGCCACAGCAGGCATGCAGAGCCATCTCTGTCAGCACACGAGCCAAGTTGTCCCAGCATCACCCCAACAGCCGAGCATCGGATAACAGCACACATCCGGGCCAGGCGCAGCTCGGAAAGGAGTAGTGGCACCAGGCGATAACGACAAAAGCCAGGACTCATCAGCCATGACTTGTCCAAGCATTCACATGGCCGGACAGCGCGCTGCCAAGGATACATATATATTTGCTTGGACTGGCTGTGAGTTGTTTTTCCTAACTAAAACGTCCATTTTCAGGTTTTATTGCAGTGTTGGCACTTTGCAATAAATAAGTGGGTTTTGGGTTGCAGTCTGGCACACAGTTCCTAAAAGGTGCACTACCACTGGGTTTGGGTTAGAAAAACGAGGTGTCCTGGCATGATTTTGATGGTTGGAATGTGTTTGGAATGGGCAGAAATGATGAGCTGCACAGAAAGTTACTCAAGGAAGGCTTTTTCCAAATTTCCCCTTGTAATGGTATTGCACCCCTATATTAAGGTTAGGGGAGTACACCAGGGTTGGGTCAGGGCAGTGGTGGCGAACCTATGGCACGCAGAGCCCGCTCTCTTGGCATGCAATTCATGTCGCCCCAGCATCGCCCCAGGAGCCCAGCATTGGATAACAGCAGACATTGTGGCCATGTGCATGCTTGGAAGGGAGTAGCGGCGCCATGCAATGACATCACAAGCCGCGACTCATGAGCCGTGACTCATCCGAGCTTTCGCATGGCCAGCCATATATATTTGCTTGGACTGACTGTGAGTTGATTTTTCTAAACTAAAACCTCAGGTTTCAGGTTTTATTGCAGTGTTGGCACTTTGCGATAAGTAAGCGGGTTTTGTGTTGCAGTTTGGGCCCTTGCTGTCTGAAAGGTCTGCCATCACTGCCATAAACCATAAACTGATCTCAGTGTATCTCCACATGAATATAGCTACTGGCCATTTTCATTTCAGGAGCCTTCTCCCATTCCTGCAGGGGGAAGGAGCCAGATCTGGTGGTTATCCATTCATCTTCGGACTGCAGAAGACCAGAGAACACAAAAAAATCATGTTAAGCTATAACAACTTTAAAGCTGTCATTCTATACACCAAGCTGAGGAACATATAGCACTCCATATATATACTGGATTGCAACTTCCATCAGCCCCAGCCCATAATGAAAGTTATAGGAGATTTAGTCCAGAAACATCTGGAAGGCCACATGTTCCCTGTTCCTAAACACCCTGACCTCCAAAATGGGACATTTTTCTGAATATATATGCATAGGATTGAAATATTCAGATTTTCTGAGTTACTTGTATTGGAGACAGCAGGAATAAAATCACTCGGTGGACAGGTAGGATTTCTGAAAGTATTTTCACAACGCCACAGCACAGAAAGCATTTTGTCTTCAGAAGTGCTGTCTCTTTAGCTTTTCTGTATATTTGCCCTTAATCGAAGCCTGGTGTTCTGAGACTTGGTCTTATGTCATGGTCTGATTATTTTCAGAAAGAATTAAAGTGGAAGTGGCAGAAGAGGGATGATAAAACTATTCCCTGGAAATACTCTGATTTTTATTAAAGCTTCCTTTATTGCTTGCGCTGTTGTCTTTGTCCAAACCACTCGGCAAGGTGCCACTACCCCAATTTACAAACATTAGGCAGAAAAGCAGCTCTAGGGATTGCAGAGGTGAGTTAGACTATTACCTCTTTGCAAGTTTTAGGTCGTTTTCTAGTCCGCATGTGAAGCGGCCAGCTACTTCCAAGCAGAGATTACGCAAGGGGTTCCTTTGGACGATCCACTCCTGTACTGTTCCCTTAGTTCAGCAGTGCAGGACCTCAACCCTGCTGGCAGCATCTGGTTCCTTCTGGGGTCCAATTCTGGCCTGGTGTTTACCCAGCTCCCAGTCCTTTGGCAGCTTTCTGGCATTTGCATGGGTGTTTTCCCCGCTCTAAAACATCACAAAGGGCTTCGTTCCTGGTAATAGCAGCTTTCCTCTGCAACCCAACGGTCCGGTCTGGTACTTGAGGATCGCCACCTTTGCCTTCAATGCCCACTCGCCATTGGAAGGCAGACCCTGCAAGCTTCTCAGAAACTGAGTTTGGCCCTCAGGATGATTCTGGTACTCGGGCTGCTAAGCCTTGTAGGGCCAGGTGCTGTCACAGAGGAGTCCACCATGCCCTTTGGTCCCTGTAGTCCTTGCCATGGGGAATGGTCTGCCTGGCAGGTGGACTTCTTCTCCCACTGACAGGGATACAAGGATGCACACCATACACCAAAGCTAATGTCCCTTCTCCGAGGCAGACCCATTCCTCCCGCGTTGTGAGCTTTCTGCCGATGTAGCATTGCGTATAACTGTGCAGCCCCTCCTGCCTTACCACGTCTCCGCCAGAAGCATTGTGGGTAGGAGAAACACCTTGGAGAAGTCTCGGGCTCGCAAGTGGGTCAACGGGACCTCCGTCCAACTACATGAGTGGTGGCAATCTCTTAACTTCCCGTGAGGTCTGTGAGAAGGACAGCCGCGGTGCCACAATCTTGCACAAACCTCCTGCAGCACGGAAGGACTGTGCCAGCTCCTTTGGCCCAGTCCACTGCAGGATGGCTACCACCCCAGCGGAGCACACGCTGCCCAACGCATGACTTTGCCCGGCTATGGGGCCCCACTCGGACTTGACCGTCAGGCCATGTGGCTGCAGCTGCCATAGCACAGTCCCTGGGCAGGTCAAGTGATCCCCCAGGAGACTGAGAAGGCAGTGGCGCCCACACAGAGCCAGAATTGAGTGGGCAGGGCACAGCTGCTTGGGGGATACTTAGCTAGCAGGTCTCTGGCCTGGGCAGCCGTTCTGTTCTCCAGCCAGGCGTCTGACATTGGGAGTGCATTTTCCCACAAGAGGACCCCTTCAAAAGCACTCAGGGTGAAGACCCCTCGTGATTACGGGGCGCAGTCACTCTGGCTTGGGGTCAAGTGGCTTGTTCAACCTTCCTCAAGATGGTGCCTCTAGATAGTTGGACTCCAGTTCCCATCCGCACTAAAGAGCAGAGCCAATGGCCAGGAATGCTGAGAGGTGTCGTTCAGAACGTCTGAGGTGCAGCAGGTTGAGGAAGGCTGGACAAGTCCAGGTGGCCCAGCCAGACCAGATGGTCATGCCAGCCACGGTCAGGTAGCTCTAGAAAGCTGCCCAGTGGCGTGAGGGCACTAGGCCATCTTGCTCAATATTGCCCAGTCAGCCTAGCAGTGGCTCTGGAGTCCTTTCAGTCCTTTGGCCTTTCAACTGGACCTTCCATGGACTGAACACAATGCCCTCTGCCTACTCGACAGCTGACCCATGTAATCCCCCCCACTGCCTGCCAAGCTCAAGGCTGTGCCCACAGGTCTCCCCACAACCACCCTGCCTGGGAGGAGCAGCCCAGGGTCACTCGTTATAGCTGAGCAGGGATCTGAGCCGAGCTTCCTCTTGCCTCTGCCTGACACGTCATCCACCACGCCGTTCTAGTAGCCATTGGCCAGGGACATCCACAGCGCAGACCGCACCCAAGGGAATACAGTGGTGGCTTCAGCCCTCCATCAGGGACCAGAAAGTCCTGCCAGCATCCCATGCAGTACTCTTCTTGCTGGATGATCATTATTATCATTGCATTCCATTTATATCCTTCTGCTCATATTCTCATCTTCTGATACCGCATTTGATGGCATTGTATTTCGTCTGTATAATTATGTGGTTGGAGGCTTCAGGCTTCCTGTTAGAGAGAAAGGCAGGACACCAGTTTTTTCTGGCTTCCCCCTGGGCGGCCAATGCCACCCTGCAGGGAGAGGCCCCGTTCAGTGGTGAAGAGCAAGTTCCCGGATCCAGTGCCCGGCCTCTCCGGCTGTGACTAGGAAGCATCCTGCCTGCAGCACTTTTGCTAGGGCATGATGGAACTAGGGTCTGACTTGGCCTCCCAGGAATGGACCCTTCTTAAGCAATTATTTCTTAGCAACCATCTGCTAGGAAGCTACAGAAAGAGGACATTTTCCCCTTCTTACTTGCAAGAAGGGCATGGTGTGCAAGCAGGAACACACACACTGTGCGTGACAACTTCTGTGCTGCTCTGGTCAGCTCGGTTTGCCCTTCTGGAAGAGAGGGACTGCCTGATTTCCTCCCTGTAGAATCTTGGCTTTAGTTTAATCTTTTTTTATTGCCGAGAACACAGAGTCTGTTTATCTTCTCTTTTTCTCTTTTCTCCAACAGGCCTCTGCAGAGGAAGTCAATGACTATTCCTGTAATCCATTAGATTACACTCAAGTTACGTGCAAGAAAATAATTTGCAGGTCATTTAATGCACAGGCAGATTTAACAGTCTCTCTCATTTGTGAAGCTAAGTTCCCAACAGAAAAAGAAAAGTAGGAAATGAGTTAGCAACTAGAAATGCCCCCTTTGGACTGTGTTTTGCATCCCCTTTTACTATGTCTGAAGGAGAATTGTAGCAAGTCTCAGTTCCACCATGGATGTAAACCTTTCTCTATGTACTTGAACTGTCCTTTTAAATCTCTTGGTTCATTATAAGCACAAACAAATTCTATGATGCAAATTTATTCCAAGATGGTTAGGGCTGAGGTCCACTTTATTATTAAATTAGATCCACTTTATTATTTGTTGGTTTGTTATATTTATAACCTGCCTTTTTTCCTTGCAAGGAATTCAAGGCAGCTTACACAATTCTCCTCATTTCAATCTGATTCTCACAACAACCCTGTGAGGCAGACCAGGCTGAGAATCTATGGCCCAAAGTCACCCAGTGAGCTCCATGGCTGAGTGGGGACTAGAACCCAAATATATTCTGCGCATAGGTTTCATAGAGAGGGAGATAACATAGATGGGTCTCTGACAACTGGGCCTATGGGAAACTGTGCCATTTCTCCATGTTCTGTCCGCACAGTCACTTCGTGTGCAAGATACAGGTTATGCATCAAGGCAATCAAGTGCTGAGGCACCCCATTTCTTTCAGGAGCATCCATAGCTTCTCACAGTCAATGGTTTTGCCATAGTCTATAAAGCATAAACTGATCTTTCCCTGAAATTCTTTGGTGCACTCTGGAAGCCAACACAGACTTGCAATACGATCTCCAGTGCTTCTTCCCTGTAGCCACTGAAAGTCCTCCATTCAGGAATCTGCTAGATTCCATAAGTCTCCAGGGAAAGGCAAGCTTAAGGGTAAACACAGGGTCTTGCACTGTGAAATGAAATTTCTCCAGAGGGCAGTGTGACCATGACAGCAGGGTCATAAATATCCAGTCCACATACTTCCATGCCTGCAGGCACAGACCAGAGCAAGGGCACCTGCTGCTCCTTAAACATGTAACTTTAGAAGAATCCGTGCCTGATTTTCCTGTTTCTTCCTCATTCTTTTACACACACACACCCAATTGTGTTTATTAGATTGTAAGCCTGCAGGCAACAAATGTTTTGTTTTCTTAACCTGTGTTGAGCATCTAGAAAGCTCTCAGCCTAACAGTATTAATAATAATATTGGCAGTGGTGGCAAAAATGTGAAGGAACCATGGGATTCTTTCTACAAACTAAAAGCACAAGGTCTTATGCTTGTCTGTGCTACAGGCATGGAAACACGCCACAGAGCACATGTTCTGGCTAGCTACACACAGCTGCCGCTTCTGACACAGCTTGTGGCTGAATCTTTTAGAAACGTATCCTGGTTGGGGAATAACTGGACAAGAACTTGGCAGCGTAGGCAGTATGAAAAAATCCAGGGCCATAGGTTTACAGGGCAAGGTTTAATGAACACTGAGAGTTGAGTAAGGATATCAGGCCCTGCAGTCTAAAGCGTGGGCTTAAAAAGAGAAAGAAAGGAGCCTTCATTTACTGTTCCATCAGCTTCCTTTTAGCCTGAGCGCTTGCACATTCTTTTAACTAGGCAGAACAATTGTTCAGCTTCTGTTCTGTTTTGTTTTGCTTCCTGATGGAAGAATGTTGATGCCCAATTAGCAAAGAAATAATTTGAAAATATTCCCAACTATGGTGCTTCCATGACCAATGAAGGGGCTTGTTTGAACAAACCATGAGGTAATTCCCTCAAGTCTTCAAGAACCCTCTTTCCGTGGCCATCTTGTGATATCTGAGGCCTAAGTCCCTTCTGTTTGAGAAATACCTAAAGCAGCTGGAACAGCCCAGTGGAAAGGGCCCTGGCTGTGGGTTCAAATCCACTGAGGGTCATTAGTGCTTTGAGAGCCAGTGTGGTGCAGTGGTTAAAAGCCTGGGACTGGGACACAGGTGATGTGGGGTCTAGTCCCTACTCAGCATGGAGCCAGCTGGGTGACTTTGGGCCAGTCACAGACTCTCAGCCCAGCCTACCTCACAAGGTTGTTGTTGTGGGGATAAGACCAAGAGGAGGACAAGAATTATTTGAGCTGCCTTGTGTTTCTTGAAAGGAAAAGCACAAAATATAAATATAATGACTTAATTAATTTGCATTATCAAGTTGTAGTGTACATTCCCTCCCCTCCTTATATTTGGCCATTTAAGTCAGTCAGTACAGTAATGCTATGTATTCTGTGACTTCACTTTCTGTGAAATTTTAATTTTCAGTAAATTACCCTGAAATTGTGAAAAATTGATTTATTTTATTTTAAAGGTAAGTTTAGATTAGGGCATTTTTTGTGCAAACCATCCATCCTATTCCTGACAGAACATTTCCTTTCAATGCTCAAAAGGTACATAAATCCTAAACCTACTGGCAAAATAATCTCAATACGTATTCTTACAAATAACATACTGCTCGCCACTCTTTCTTTCCTTACATGTCTTGCCCTGCCCTCTAGTGGAAATTAAAAGGCAAAACTTTTTTGCCCTACGAAAAAGTATTCTTTGTAGAAAATGCACGGTTGTTTTGACAAAAAGGGATTTTTAGATCAAAACAGGAAGCCAAGAGAAACAACAAACAAGCAGCGGCATGAACTGGGTTATTTAAGGAAGGCGGCGCAGCAAAAACCAGCTGGAATCACCACATCTATCCATAAATACGTTTAAGGAAACTGTCATTCCTGACAACCATTTTCAAAAACTTTCCAGGGATAACAGGCATTTCAGAGGCAGAAAAACAAGGTGCTGACATATAGAAGGGAGCTGCAGGTAAGGAAAGCAGAGCAAGGTGTTGCTGAATTCCTTTTCAGAGTGAGGGCGTGGCCAAAAGAAAAAGGGGTGGAGCCCAAAATACCAGCATATTTCAGCTTATAGGTCACAGTGCTAGTAGCTAAGCCCACAAGGCATTTTTTGACCTTTTAGAGAAGTAAAAAGAAATCATTTGCAAACCAATAAGGGATCTGTGGTTGAGGGAAGAAGGCTGTGGCTTCCTGGGTGTGAGAAATGAAAAGTTACTGTTACTAAGTGTTAAGGGAGAACAGGAATAGGGCAGGATCATTGAAGTCTCTTAAGGCAAAAAAGCCTGAGAATCAAAACATGTAAATGGTTGTTCTAAGAGTAATCATGTTTCTTATATAAAAAGTTCCGAAAAATACCAGAAGGGGTAAAATTGGGGGACAGTGGTAAAACTGTCACCTTCAGTGGAGGAGAGCAGACAATGGATTACTTTACAACTGGTGATAGCAAGCCCGGAGAAAGGCCTGCTCTCATTATCTCATCCTCCCCACAAGATTTAAGAAACATTTTGGCGTCAAGCAAGAATTTTCAAGGCCACTTCGGCCTGTTGACCTCTTCAAAGGTACTGTGCAAGCGTAATAAGTTTATGAATAGTAAATGACACACCTCTCATAGGTAATGGGCTCATTAGCATGAACATGGGATGTATGAGCGGGAGGGAGGAAGATATTAAGGAGGAGTATGATATAGGCGGATGGGGAAGATTGTGACTTCTTAGTAACCAGCCAGTGGCGAAGCGGGGATAGTGTTGAGCATGGGGAAAGGAATGTATAAAATCTCTTGTAAACAGTAAAAGATTGCTCTTTGTTCCACAGACTGCTGAGGCATTGAGCCAGCCTTTGCAAACGCTTTTTGCATGGAATAAACTGCTTGTACCTACTCGAATCCTGTCTCAAGGAGTTTTAAATCTCACATGAGGAACCCCAGGGGACCCAACTGGGAACCTGCACAGGCCAAATTTGGCCTCCCAACAGGCAGTTCAGGAACACAGAAGTACGGAAAGTGCCCAGAAGCACAGAAACAGAAGTATACACACCCTACACGTACACGAGCCTCACACTGGGTTTCGGGCTCCCCCAAAACTGGAAAGCAGTGGTCACAGTGGTAGTGAAGCTTGTGTGAGAATTCTGCAAGGGGAAAGACATGCGGAATTCGTCTCATCCTCAGGTCCTCTCTAGGTGCTGTGCTCCCTGAAGGATGGAGAGTCATCTGGTAAGCCATCAGGCAGCCAGAAAGCAAGGTGGCAAAGAACAATGCAGGAATTTCAGCAGTCGACTCAGGCTAAAAGAGAGCCAGTGTGGTGTAGTGGTGAGAGCATGGGACTGGGACTCAGGCGATCTGGGTTCTAGTCCCTGCTCAGCCATGGAGCCAACTGGGTGACCTTGGGCCAGTCACAGACTCTCAGCCCAGCCTACCTCCCAGGGTTGTTGTTGTGGGGATAAGATGGAGGAGGAGAATGATGTAAGCTGCCTTGAGCCCTTTGTAGGAAAAAGGCAGGATATAAATCGAAAAAATAAATAAAATAAATAAATAAAAGTGCTGCAGACCCTGGGAGGAGACCTGGGCAGTAGTCAGTTCTTCCTAGTCACCTGATTCCACAATGAAGGTTTCTGACCATTGGCCTGAAAGCTTTGCAGAAGAGCAAGGAGTCAGCTCCTACAGAAACTGGTCTTTTGCCCCCCAAAGGCTGCCAAAGGCACCAGCCTGCCGCATGCAACTTTCCAGTACAGACAACCCACTATGCCTGGTGGCCTCCCAGCAGTGGCAACTGGTGAGCCAAAGCAGGGGCGAGAAACACGCTGCACAGCAGGGTCGGGAGAGAGGATAAATGACTTCGAATGTTGCGTCAGCAAATTGCAAGCTCAACAAGGGCTGCAGTTTGCACATTTCAAACACACTACGTCAGTTTTGTGGCAGGATATTAGCATACGCGCGTCAGTAATAAAATGCAGCCAGCGCCTTCCTCTCAGTCATGGGAATGGCGAAGATGCAGCCCAACGCTCGGTCCCTTTTTCAGGTGGTGAGATGTGGAACCCAGGTGCAGGTTGCCTCCTGGAGCTTCATCACTTTGACTGTGTGTGTTTAAGGGGTGTCAAGCTGACTTTGTTGAACAGAAACACACAAAATCCCCAGAGACGGATAGAAGACGGGCGCTACAGACAAGCACAGCACCAACAACAGATGTTGTGTCAACTCTGCAGCACAGGCCCACCAACGGATTTGCTATTCCAGAAGCGAGATGAGCAACCATGCCAAATTTCCCGTGGCTTTGTGATACAAAGCAGGTGGCAACTCGAAAAGGCAGCTCCCTGATTCCACTCACTGCGATACAGATGGGTCTCGGAGTGGGATGCCTGGGGCAAAGCTTGTCTTTCAGATTCTCTGTAGCCTTTTCTGGGTCTCCCACTTCACAGCTTCTGACATCCTACTGGAGACGGGGAAGTTGGCCTGAATGGACCATCAGGCTCAAGAGAGTCTTACCAACCCATTTCCTTTGCCCTTGTGCAGTTTTCCCCTCATCCTAAAAGGCTGAAAACACTCCTGGGGCTTAGCTACAGACCGTAGGAGCCTTAAGCTAAAATATTCTAGCAGTTTTGGCTTCACACTTTGCCTTTGACCCCCAAGAGCATCTTCAAAATTGAATTTGGCCCTCGAGCTGAAAGGGCATCCACAGCCCTGACCTCTGTTCTGGTTGATAAGCATGGTTATAATTTAGGAACAATGCTTTGTAGCTGAAGGACATGGCCACATGCAGAGTTAAACTAGCTTAGCGGCCATTTCCACGTGAAGTGGAAACTTCTGAGAATGGGCTGCAGCCTACAGATTGCCAGTTTAGGCTTCAGCTCCATCATCAGGAGGGGAGGGCCTGAAACTGAGGTGGGATAAAGCGTAACTACCTGCACTATTGAACATCTTTAAAAATAACCCAGCTTGAGAGAAAATTCCTGCAAGGTTTTAGAAACTGATGGCTTCAGCAGAATTGATCTGGCTTACACTCAAGGTGCCACGCTCAAAGCTCAGGTTCAAATTAATTTGGCCTCAAGAAGCTCAGCTTTTTTGGTGGGGGTGGGGAATGCTAACACCTTTGAGGAAAATACGTTTGCTGGCCTCTAACCTGTGAGCAGTAATCTTTGAATGAGGATGCTTGTGGCAATAATCCTCTTATTCCAGTGACATAATTAACCAAGGAATTACTGGGTAACACATTTGGCCATGAGTGACTCATAAAGCAAGGGTTTTTAAAAACTCTTTTTTCCTGTAGCCTTTTTAAGACAAGAAGACTAAAAGGCAGTGCAGCCAGTAGGAAGGCCTCCCATTAAGAGGCAGGGGTGAAAGTTGTGTGTAATTACACCCTAATTGTGTGTGCAAACCAAGCTCACACATAGCCCTGCTGAAGTTCTCCTAGATGTCAGGCAAGATCAGAGCCTGAATTCTATGTACTAAAATGGAGTGCTTGATTTTAATTCGGACAGGCAGCTGACATGGAAAAGGGGCAGGCAGGATAAGAGAAATAATATATTTTCTTTGTGATGCAGAGTATTAATGCAAGGAGAAGGAAACCTCACATCAGAGGCCTGATCCTGCCCTCAGGGATTTCTCCGCCCCTTTCCCCCAACGATTTGGTGGCTTTCTGATGTTTATGCAGGTTTTTTCTCCACTCCAAGTCGAAATGCCACTCCAAAGGTGTTGCTCCTGGCGACAGGAGCTTCAGGTGAACATGTACCCACTGTTTTTGTTTCTGGCCCCACCTTTCCTTCAACTCTTTTCACAACTGGAATGCAGCCCAAGACCTGCGGAGTTTGGTGATTCCCATGTAAACTGGGCTTGTCACCTCTCAGGGCTTGAGACCTAACTTTTAAGTTGCTCTTCAGACTGCTGACCCATATCCCCTAAGCGGGTTCCACACCACGGATCATTTGCTGACATTTTGGACAAACCTGGAGGGGATCCATTGCCCAGTGACGTTGCAGCCACCATGCCTGTTTGCCCGAGGGCCTCCCCCAGAACTGAGCTTGGCCCTCCGTCGAAAGAGGCTGCTCACTCATTCCTGATTTTCACGGAAGTGCCTCACATCGTTAGTAACTCTTGCAACATCCCCTAAGATAGGCCAGTGTGGCCATTTCCATTCTTCAGATGGACGTGGGTGAGTCAAAGGCGAGTTACAGGGACATGTCTAGTGCAGCATTTTCATGTGGGTAGTTTGTCCTTTTTTGCAATGTACACTAATCAAAAAAGAAAAAACTGTGCACACACATAAGCAAGCAAGGGGTGTGTGTGTGTGTGTGTGTGTGTGTGTGTGTGTGAGAGAGAGAGAGAGAGAGAGAGAGAGAGAGAGAGAGAGAGAGAGAGAGAGAGGTGAGCTGTATGTGCACATTTGCACGTATATGTTCACACACCTGAGCAGACATCCAGTATTGCCTTCAGGGCCAAAACGGTTGTGCACCCAGCCTTAGTTTTTTCATACTAAAAATGGCCCTGTTGGATCTAAACTACCAGCCTTATTAGGTCTGCAGGTACCTTGCAAAAATGTTGAGAGCAGCACCACAAACTGGCTGCCATGGGGAACAGAAGGAGTCACAAAATTCAGTGATGCAGCAAAACACACATTTCACAGAAAGGCAACTGAAGAAGCCAGAAAAGGGAGGAAAATAAAAGCATAAACATACTCCTTTGAACCTAGTTTTTTCCTCCAGCAAAACACCTCTTATTTCATAGAAAGGCAAGCCATTTTACTTAAATATTCTTTAAAGACCGTATTGCAAAATTAAATCTCACCAAGCAATTTGTCTCACACTTCTGCAAAAAAAACCCCACACCCCAGACTGCCAACACACAAAGCATTCTCTCCCTTTCTCTTGCACACTCACACAGCCTTTCTCCATTTTAACCCTATGCTTTCTCTCCCTTGTACACACACACACACACACGCACGTGCACACACACAATCACCCAGAACCGCAGCCCCCACTCAACCATTGCATCCCTTCTGCTTCCGCCTCATTGCCTTGTCCAAGCCCCTGCTGCCCTGCTTCTGTCCAGCAAGATTATCCAACAGCAGAAATGTGCCCCATAGTTCAGCTTTGGTGGGCTGTTGCCTGCAGGCATCCCCCTCTTTCCCTTGCCCAGAATGCCCCAGAGAGCTCTTCAGAGGAAGAGATGGACACTGCTATTACATCAGAGGGTGCTCCTGCTCGCGGACTTCCCATCTGGCACTGGCTGACCCCTGTGCAAGTGGAAAGGCAGGCAAAATAGGCCTCTTGGTCTGATCCTGTACAGCTGTAATGTTCTTATGTGAGGCCACAACAGTACCATTAAACCAGATCAGACTATTTTCTCTCTGGTTTACATGTCAAAAGTTAACATTTTCTTTCCTTGCAGGATTAGCGGCTGTGCTGTTAAATCTTCCTCTGCGAATGGATCCATTAACTATTCTTTGTTTGCTTTGGCTTCTGGTAAATTATGCTGCAAAGATACTGATAACATTTTGGCACCGCTAGGTAAGAAATTAAAATCAGATTAAACTATATTCCATCATTTCACTTTTAAATAGCAACATGCACTTTCCTAGGGGTGTTATCTGAGGCTACAAAAAAAATCTAGACTTAAAGTGATCTAGTTATAGTAACTTATTTACCATCCCTACAAGATGGGTTTCTTTTGTTGAAACACACCTAAGGGGACGAAATGGTATCTTAATATTAACAGTATAATATTCGCTACAGTATAATCGCTACAGTATAATCTCATTCAAAACCAATAACCTGGCCTTGTAACGCTGACGAGCCTCATGTGCAATTAGAGCTGTCCATACTCTCCACATGATTATCCAACTCCGTACCCCAAAACGCCCAGTTTTGAAGCCTGTGTAAATTATGCAGATTAGGCACATTGAACACATTTATTCTGGTTCTGCTCCTCATGGAGAGGGACAAACAGGTATTTCTGAGCACTGCAGACCTATTCAGACTGCCGCTGTTTCGGCAGGCATCACCTGTATGTTCCTCTTCTCCATTGGAAGGACTAGCCATTTTTCTTCTCCGTGAGAGCTTCAACATGCTTAGTTCACAACCCGGCAATGCTCCCCACTTTTTCTTTGCTTCTGTAATGATCTCAGGTACAAACATGCAACACGCTGGTTCTCTCTCTGCTGGGACTTAGTGTTTGTGGCCTCATCTGTGCAATCCAGTGACTTCCTGGCCAGTCACTCTCCCTCTCAGCATTATGCATGAATAGCCCTTTGGTTATTTCTATTTCATTGTAAAAATATCAGGAAATGGAATGGCTGATAGTTCCTCTACTGGGTGGTACTATGTGCAGCAAGAAATTCTATGTGAGGGATCTTTATTATCAGCTACAACATACTAACAGATGTTACTTTTGTAAAACAGTGATCTACTTCTATTTTTACTATTGTTTGTGGAGCATAAGTAATATTTCTCATGTGCTTATTATCAGTGCATCCATCTCGTTAGGTGCAGTCATTAGAGAGGATTTTGATGTGGTACAGCCCTGTCCTATCAGAATTAATCTGTATGAAAGCACATGAAAAACCTGGGTGCAAGATAATACCCAGCATCTTGAGTTGCAATACAATTCTGACAACCATGAGGTGATATCATTGTGCAAAAAATCTAATTGTGCCAGTGACTGAGCATTCTGTTGGTCCTTATGCACCCTAAACAAAGGGAGCAAAAGCAAAGAGGACGCACATGGCGCCTTTGTTGAATTCTCAGTTCAATTTCCAAACTTGCAAGCATTCCTTAGCAGTAATGTTTAACTCCAGTGACTCAAGATGCCTGGCCTCACTTGTGCTCTCTGGCAAACTCAAAGCATAAGGCCTTCAAGATGCTATTGATGGCAATTTTGCAAGAATAATCCAAGAAGGATGTTAACTATGCAAGATGTTTCCATAGCAATCCTAACACTTCATTTTTATATGAATGCAACAATCTTTGGATCACTTGTCAGTCTTGACTTCAGCTTATTGTAAGCTATATCAGTTATTTCTGTTCAGTCTGTAAAGTGTTTCGTGATACTCTGAGGGCTGTTGTATCAAAATAAATTGTTCTGAATCTATGTTTTGACTCGTTTCTTTAAGCAAGAAAAATCAATTTAACTTAACACAGGGGAAACAAGCCACATCGAGGCTGTTCATCACCTGTGCAGCAAGATGCAATTAAAGATTTGCTTGCACAGAATATGGGAGTAAATGGAAACATTCAAGAGTGCCTGTCAGCACCACTTTTAAGTTATACACTTCGAAATGTAGGGTACATTCTTAAGCAGGCATGTCCTGCTGCAAAGGCTTGCCTGGCCTTCTTCCTGCCAGCTCTGACACAGGCTAGAGCCAGGTGTAAGAAACAACACTGAGCTGTGCTGTAAGATGGCAGCCCTTGGTCCCATTCTCCAGTCCTCCTCTGTAATGTCTCCATATACACAATATGTGACTGACCTTCAAGCTGTGAGTTTCTGTAACAGACAATCAATTAGTGCAGCCGAGAAAGTGAACACCACACTGTGACAGCACATTATTGATTGTGTATTCCTTGATGCCACAGAGGAGAGAGAAGGAAAGGGGGGACACGGTGGCTACTGTTTTCAATGGCAGCACAGTTTGAGTAACATCTACTTTCATCTTCAGCAGAAGAAAACTGAAAAAGGCTGAACTAGCTTGAGAAAATTCCATTTGATTTCACGAAGTTGGCCAGAATTTTTTTCAGTTCATGCTGACAGCAAGGAGAATCATTTGCAATTCACGAGATTTACAGCTTATCAAAAAAGCGGATTCTGAAACTGTGTTGAATGATTTAATGGCATTTGCAAATTGCACCAAAGACAAACACTGAACATCTAAAAAAACACCGTCAAATCACCAGAATATCAGTAAACAGAAACAAGTGGTTCTACATTGACATACAAGTACAGGAGTTTCTTCCTCTGAGGAAGCTGGTTTTCAAAGAATTAGGCATCAAAATAGGGTTCTTCAGATTCTGAAATGGTAACTTTTTTCATCTACAAAAAATCATGTGAACTGTTTTAAGAACACATACACACAGAGAAAGTGACAGACAGACAGACACAGGACTTTGTGATTTGCCCAGTGATTCAGCCACCTCTCACAAAACTAAGTCTCAATACTGAAAGTATGCAAAAGTCACTTTCCTTCTACATGAAATTCTGGACATAATTAGATCCATATTCTCACAGCTGTTAGAACCCTGTTGGTTTTGAAATGGAGACCAGGAAAATTGAAACATGTAACCAATAACCATTTCCACCAATATCATTCATCTACTGTTGGGCTAGCCATCCACTGACTCAATACAAACAACATTTAGAATATTGCAGGCGTCAGAATCTAGCTAGCTAGAACCCAGGTACAGCCCAGGGCTTCAGTGAGAACAAGCTTGTAGATATCTCTGCTACAAAAAAAGGTAGCCTTTTGGTGTAATAAAGCTCAACAAATGTGGACATGCTATGCTATTTCATATGCATTTTAAAATGTACAGACAGCAGTGATGTTGAACTGTCCATGCAACTAAGTCCATCATCCCCGCTGAAGGCAAGAAGTCATTAGCTGAAGGTGCTCCATGGAAAAACCCGTCAGTGAGACGCAAGGTCACACAAGCTTCTCCCTGACATAGGTCTAAGAGCCCATTGCTCTCAAGCTGCACATGAAAAATGCTTTAACTCCATTAACACGGAGGGAGCACACGGATAAAAATATGGTTATTTATATTGACATCTCGATTATGGCATTTTCTTACTGGCTTGGACTTCTTGCTGCCTGACCAAAAGAGCCAAGAGGTGAACTAGCATGGTTGCTTCTTTCCAACCATATTTTGTGGCAAGACCAATGTTGAAGCACATGGTCCCAAAGGATGCAATAAAATTATGCACAATAAAGCTATCCACAACTTATCTGAGTCTTGCCACAGAGCATGAACGCAGATTGATACAGATCACAGTGGACTTTTTTTAAAGATACCAGGTAGAGTCTCCATAAGGGAAGGAGACAGCAAGCTCTCTGGCTGATTTTCAACTTAATGCCAAAATTATTATTCAGTTCTTGGGATACATCTGATAATTGACAAAAGTTTCAGCCATTTACTTGCCCTTCACTCTTTAAAGACTTCAGTTCTACATAGCTGCTACAGCTCTGGGATCATATAATCTTTTGCCTCAGATGGATTAATCTACTCTAATACTGTATCCTTGCATAAATACTTTTCTAGGTTCTCAATAAATTATCTTAAGTCCCATTCCTCAAATTCCTTCTGGGATTTCAGCTTTCTCATATATGATACCTCTATTCCCAATCTACTTTCTCCTCTATGTGAAGAAAGAAACCAGAATCTGCCTTTCAAAGTTGTGTTTGGCAGCACTGTGGAAGACAACCTCAGTAATAAGAAAAGCGAGTGACCAAGGAAATGCAGGTCATGTTTTGGGAATTCATTTTGAACTCTTTTTAAATGTCTACATTACCACTTTTGATTGTTGTGGCCCCAAACCTGAGATATAGACAGTCAGTGATGAATAACACTTCCTGCCTTTAGCTTAAAGATCGCCTACATATCTCCACTTCAGAACCATCAAATACCAAGTGCGCTTGGCCTCATGAATCAAGGTCATCAAGCTGACAGCACACCATAGGAAGAGCAATCCCCTTCTAGGATTCTCCTGGATAAAAATTAAGAACTATCTACAGAATTGTGTGGAACTACACTAGGACCTTTGTTTACATTCAGGGTTAACATTTCTCAGTATGATGACGTTCTATTAATTTGATACAGTTCAAGCCTGAAGTTTGGTATGACTGTTTCTACTCTTTAAGACAGCACAATGAAATCAGATCCAAAGTGCTTTATCAAGGTTAAACAGCTCAAAGTAGCCCCAGATTCATTTTTGAGGTAGCACTCTCAGTTACAATGGCCAGAATCCAGGGAACTGTGTTAGGCACAACCAAGGTTTGGGCATGCCCAGTGAGATTTCTTGCTGTCTTCTGCTGAACAGCGGGCAGGTCTCCAACAACCATGCCATAATATTAACTGTTTTTGGAAGACTCCTTATTGTCAAAAGTAGCTTGCCATGGGAGTTGCATACAACCCCATCCTCTCCTGGGTATGCAGAATGTATGTGGTTGTTTGGGTCTTGCCCTTGGGTGTTATTGGCTCAAAGCAGAATTGTGATGAAAAAGCTCCCATTTTAAAAAATGTTAAACACAGGTGAAGTGATAATTAAACATTGTCATCTGGTTTAAAAAATAACAAAATGTAGCAATGTAAATCCTTCTCAGACACAGGTCTCACATTCTCTAGGAAATGTCATCAGATGCTTGTGGTTTATAACAGCTGCTATAAACTAAAGTGCTTAGGAACTTGCTCAGTTTGCCGTGGTTGCAGTATGTTGCAGTCTGCCATATATGAGATTCTGAAACACAAGCGAGCTGGCTCAGGTCAAGGGGGTAAGAACAAACAAGTTCCTTTTTGAAATGTACAGGAATAGTCCCAACATGGCAAACCAACATTCTAGGTCCAATATGAAAAAGCTAGCTTGTCTCTCCTCTCCTAAACCATGTTTCTATTCCAGAAATCAGAGTAAACTGGAAGGTGAAATTAATGCATTGGAGCCTTCAAAGTCAGACTTCATATATATTCAAGAAAATCTCCAACATACTTCTAAGTGAAATTCACCCTTCATCTTAAGAGTTTAGCCCTATATCTCTTTAACCACAAGGCAGATATGTAAAACAGTGGGGAAAAGGCAGACTATATATTCTTCACAATAAGTACACAGAATTCACATTTAAATCAGACATAATGCCCTACTGTTCATCTAGGCTGAATAACTTAGGAACACTTATATGCTTCATAGGAAAGCCAAACATCCTTCTATTCACCAGTGTATGCCAAGATATAAAAGTTCATACACAAGAACCTAATTTCTTTGAAAAGGTCACATTTTTTCTGTACATGTCATGCAACTATGCACAATGTGGTAACAGCATTTGCAATACATCCCCTTTCAAGGCGCACCTTTTACAATGATAGCGGACTGGCTTGAAGGGAAGTCTGCACAAAAGTCTATGGCAACAGAAGGGGACAGGAGAGAGAAAAAGATCTCTCTAGCATCTCATTTCTCCTGGAGCAAGGCAGGCAGGTTGATGTTCCACCCGATCGCCTGGCGGTCAAATCCACAAGTGAACAGATTGCATATCGGGTGGTCTTCACTCCATGCTGAACAACAGACCATTCTTCTATGGCCCTGCAAGAGCAGAGGAGATGGCGTTAGAATCTGTGCTGCTTCTTCAACCATTACAGCACAGGTGCACTTCTTTATCATCCACATCAGGATTATGTTTCCAAAGACCACACTGGTAGCATTACTTATTCCTTGCTAGGATAATCAAGTTGGGCTATGCATAAAGACAGCAGCCAAAACTAATCCCAAAATAACATTAAGAACAGCAATGCCTGGCAAGATTTGTGAGTTGGATCAGTTCTGCTGTTTGCAACTGTTCGTATATTAAAAATATAGATATGCCATCAAAACAAGAAAACCCAAAGAGGGCCTAATCCATCTGAAGTTAAACCCTTCCATGTAGGAGAAGATTATCAGTAGGGGCTGCCGAGCAGCAATTTGAATTAGGATCCCAATCCATTTCTGAGCCCATCTTTATGGTTTAAATTGCCATGATGTATGCACTATATACAAAGGGTAAAGAGAAATACAGACATGTTTAGTTTATGAATTTATGATAACTGTTCAAGAAGTCACCTTTGGAACACACATTCTCCTGGAAAAGGAAATTATTTTTGCCTTTGAGCTAGATATCCTACAATCAACATTCTAAACCAAGTAAAACGTTGAGAGGTGATGGGAAAGTATGCGTATTTTTTAACATATGGAACTAAAAATTCTGGTACCTGTCTGTTGCTGCGAGGGAGCCGTGCTAATCGCACTCCAGACATGTCAAATAATCTAACTTGCCGGTTGTCATGTGGAAGGGCAATAATTCTTTGGCCGACACAAACATTAATCCTGCACAGGAGAGATAAAAAAACAGGTTAGGGAGTCTGACAAATGAGAACTGACAGTCGTTCAAGTTCACTGAAAGTGGTTTAATTGGAGGTTTATATTGTACGCATTTCCCACAAATGCATGCAACTTTATTTTATACAAAGGAAAAAAAATAAAAAGATTGGACCTGAATTCAGATTTCAGCACATGCAACTTGGCTGGTGAAAGTGAAACTCCTCACCCTCTCCTCCCAGGAGCAGACCCTTCACCCGCTTGCAAACGCTACACGGAGGTCAGAGGTGTGAGGGGAAGGGAATCTTGTCCACAGGAGGGAGCTCCTGGCTCCAGCCCCTGGGAGTGGAATCATCAACAATTCTACTTTCACGACCAGCAGATGCACCAACAAAGCACCATGCTGAAATGGGAAAAGCTGCAAGAAGCGCTCCTGGTGTACACTGGGACTCTCTGAGGTCACCCCAGGGTTAGGGAAGGCTTTGGCGTGACATCAAACATGGCACAAGGGGCCAAGACCAAATGAAACATTAGTAAAGTTACACACCGAATTTGTATGAAGTTCCTTAATTACATAGACGGGATCATTTGTACCTAGGCTCCTGAAAACAACAGTTTCATAAACATATAGATTCCAAAAACAATTCAAGTAAGTGTTTGTGCAAATTCTCAAAAAACATTCTACCATGCTGACAATGAAAAGGCATCAAGGGAATCTAGTCTATGTCAGACTGAGAGGCCTTGGTTTCTTTTACATGCCCGTCCCCGCAGATGGCCCCAAAATTCATGGTGGACACACTACTTGAAGATGATTTGATAGAAAAGATGGGCAAAGCCTTGGGAGATGCTCAACAACCATATGCAATGGTTAGTTCACTAAACACTTTGTCGGATCCAGAATCTGTGACTTTCTCCCAAAGAATGTAACTTATTTGCACATAATGCTCCATCAATGGTTTCCTCCCACAGAAGCGACTTACTGGCACCATTCTGATAGACTAAAATGGTTCATGCAGAAATCTGACTTCATGAGCAAAATGGTGCCACTAACTGTGGGGAAAGAGATCATTAGAGCTGTCATCCTTGAATACACCTGGGTTTGCCAATGAATTCCATGGTCTCAGGATGGATCTGCATGAACTAGAGGTCCACAAGGCAGGCAGGAGGGCCAGTTGGGAAGCATTCTGACTAAATGTAAAATTGAGTAGGAATCTGAATACTTATTTTTCATAGAAATATGAAAAGATGGATAGTTATATATTTCCCCTTCAAGCAGCCCACGTCACCCAGATGCAGGTGACACAACGAGCTGGGCAGCTGATGGTGCAGACTGTGTCAGGCACACACCACAACTTAAAGCTGCTGTGGCTCGTGTAGCCTGTGGTGATCGGGAAAACTAGTTCATTATCTCCTGCATTTAAGTGCACAGACTTCTTTGGCTCACCTGTTGACTGCAGAATCTGTGCGAATAGTGGCAATAGGAGATCTCATATTTTTCAAATCCCAAACCTTCACAGTACGGTCATCACTACCAGAAACAACGTTGTCCCCTACAGTGAAGACAGCCGACGTCACAGTGCTTAAGTGGAGGGAGAAATCAGAGCCATAGTTAGCACAGTTAACCTAAAACACACCAGCCCATTTTAACTTCCCTTCCAAACTCTGCTTGGAAGGGAAAAACACAAGTCTGTGATAAAAGGATTTTAACATCTTAACTGTAGGCATTATATCCATGCAAGCCCAATTTCTAATGTGGCTCTATACTACTGGGCCTCAGAGGTGATCAACACTCCCTGCAGCATGTAAATCAGTATTTTTAACATCCAAGCACATGCTAATATGTCATCAGTCTCTTTTACACTAACAAGAAGGGAAATAACTTTGCAGCATAGGATGTTAAACCACATATGTAAAGGAAAGTTCTTCACTCATAAAGAAAAAGTAGATGATTGTCTGCTCTGTTAGCAGCATACCCAAAATTAGCAGTTTTGTTTTAAATCTTTGCTTGATTTGAACTATGCTAAGCAAATTAAGACTCAACAAAGGAGAAAAATATTTAATCCTGGTAATGAAGTACAAGTTAACTGATGCATCTGAAGAGGCAAAGACTAGGGTTTTAAGCTATTTCTTTCATTCTATTCTACAAAGCTGTTAGCTTGTTTCCACCCACACAGCATGCTAACAAAGCATTTCCTTCCTTCCCCTGGTTCATTACAGTATGCTTCTCAGCTCAATTTCTATGGATCCTATTTAATGACCTATCCTGTATTGCTTGGGGGTCATATCAAGCATCAATTGCTTGGAATTTAGTAATTTTAATTTAAGGTGTCAAGTTGCTCCTGTCACTTCTATTGTACTGTGAGAATTTGATTTCATGTCCTATTCAGCCTACTGATTGAGATTAGTATTACCCAAGTCACAATGGACTGGTATGTGCAAGCCCTCTTAATTTAAATTGACATCAAATTAAAGTCTAATTAGATCCAAACAGCATTGTGTCAGTGGTACAAAGTTTTTTAATGCAGTATCCAAGTGCCACTGAGCCGGTCAGGGTAATTATGTGGCACGAACTAAAGGTCATTGCCTGAGTCTTGCGAGCCCAACACACAATTACTCATGCCTCTGCGCCCAAATCACTGTGGGGGCACAAGCAATTAAGAATGGCCACTGGATATATGGAAGAATTCCAAAGTTACCATACATTCACAGCAAGGAGTCTCCCAAATATATGCATTAGATACTGAAATATTCATGCAAGCAGAATGTTTCTCTGTTCCACAACATACAACAATAGATTTGATTCTTTCATCATGCATTAAAATTATTCATCTAGTTAAGATTTAAAAGCTTGTATTTTCAAGCAACTGTTCATAGCACTCTGCCTTTCAAATTCTGCTCAAAAACTTGAACATTTTTGACTGTTTAAATATGTATCCCAACCTATATCCCAAAGGTGTAGCATGGGTTGCATATTTTGGTTTTAAAAAGGAAAGTGAAATACAAGAAACTCTTCACTGGCTGAGCCCTTACCCTTTAAAATCTATCTTAAACATGAAGGCACAACACTGCCTGTGAAAAATCTTCATACTGGCACAGTAATTGATGGACATATAAAACTTTACCTGGCCTCAATTATCCACATGATAATTGTTTCTTGGTTGCTTCACTGCAATGCTTTCCATACATGGGGCTGCCTTTATAGACTACCCAGAAACTTCATCCAGTCCAAAATAAGGCACACAGTACATCAATTTCCCAGTATTCACATGGGCTGCCTATTTATTTCTGGACTCAAGTTAACATTTTGATTTTTGCATTGGGGGCCCCTATGTGGCTTGGGCCCAAGTCACCTCAGGAACTGTCTGCTCCACCACGAACCTGCCCAACAATTAAGATTGGCATCTGAAGCTCTCCTCTAACTTGCAACTTATGTCAAATACCCAGGATGAGGCCTTATCCATCATGGCATCCAGACTGTAAAAATGCACCCCATATCCCCCAAGAAAGATCTGCTAAATCCCTTCTATTTTAGCCTTTCTTACCACCATTCTTCCTCTTGCAAGAAACCTAAAGTGGCCCATGTAACCTTTCACTTCTCCATGTAAACCACACAACAATGTTGTGAGGTAAGTTAGGCTGAGAGTCAGTAACTACGGCCAAGTAGCCAAGTATTCACTAGAACCCAGATCTCCTGAGTACCAGTCCCACTCGCTAATCACCATGCTACGCAGACTTGTTGACCTTTGACTGTGTGCTTTAAGTGTGCAATTCTAATTCTTTTTCCTTTAAATCTGTTGCTTTTAAAAGTGCTTTACTTTAACATTTCTATTATTTTATATAAGTTTAATCTTTGTAGGGCATTCTGTATGTTTTGGTAACAGAAAACCAGGAACAGTACAATTCTGGGAAATGGTATAAAGAAGCTGCTGGAAGGAAAACAGGTAAACTTGAAAGACGATCTGATATATGATGGCACAGAAAAGACCAGATACGGCGCTAAACATGAGATGGCAGACATGCAAATAGACCAGCATAACATAACAGCACATCCAAAAAACAGACTGATACTGCAATTGGGTTTTATTACAACAAAAAAATAGCAACAAATGAGGCCTGAAAAAACATGGTAGGTGTCCTGCAGTGGCCATGGTTCCAGCCTTACAAAGGACAGGCCTTATTCAGGGCAATCCTCTAACTGAAAGCCTGCCTGATTTAAATCTAGTTTAAAGCTAAAGTGAGTCTTCCTTGCTTATTTCATCTGGGTGAGCAGAATATGAATGTGTTTATTTTTAAATTCTATTTGCATAATGGGGCCTCCACTATCAAACATCAGTTCCTCATCATCTTTGCAGTCCTCTTCATAACTCCAACAGACCAGGCATCTATAGTTTTTATTGCTGCAGCACACACATGGCATCCTTTTCAAAAGGTGTATGTACTCACCAGCGAATCCACACATTTTGTCCACTACAGATGGAATCCTATGCATGTTTAACAGGAAAAAATACTTCAGTAGCTGGCTGGGGCATCCTGGGAGTTTCAGGACTTTCTTCAGCATTTATGAAGTGCACTAAGTCCATAAACACATCTAACGCGATCTTTTACTCACTATGCCTGTTTATCAACTGCTTGTGAATTTAGGCCCTCCAGAAATGGCACTTCAAAGCAATATGTTACAGGAACATGTTGCTGCACTGCAAAAAGGGAAATTCTTTTTCCATCCCAAGCCTAAGCTCCCTGTGACATTAGACTTCCAGATAATTGTTTCTAAACAAATGTTATGGGAGGAAGGTGAACTTTCTTTAACTTATGAACTAAATGGAGGCTTGAACTCAAACTTAATGAAAAGTGGAAGGCCAAGCAGAGTACTTGGCCTTCTGTTTATACACTTAGTGACCACACGCATGCCGCCCAATCTGTGCTGAATCTGGAACACTTAAATAAGAAACTAGAGAAGAAAGGGTAAATTAACAATTCCCCCATTTTGTTTCACTCAACAACGGTAGCCAATGTAAAACTGTGGTTAATATCCCCTCAGCTAAATTAATGAAAAATGTCAGCAAAAGATCATTACAGTCTGTGTTAATGGATCGCTAAAAGGCATTAGGCTTTTAATAACTCAGGAGGAGATGACAGGTATCTTTGGGCATTAAAAAAAGTTGGCAACAAGGCAATATTCTTATGACACCCTTAAACTGTGGGTCCCCCACAGGGAGTTTTGGTGTGTTACTACCATTCGCTGTGAAAAAAGAAAGAAAGAAAGAAACCCTTCAGACTCTGCCAAGCCCCAGCAAAACTCATTTATCTTGTCGTAGCGAGCAGCCGAGCATGTACTTCCAGCTGACAAGAGTGGCACTTTCTCACCACACACCACTGCCTGATCCGGAACATTCTGCTCCCTCCGTGGGTCCCAATCAACAGAAATACTGTAATGCTAGCACTCCTCATTAGGACTAACAGCTGTCTCCCCAGTCACACAGAGACACAAAACTGTTTTGCATAACAATCTGCTGAAATTTCACACTCTTGGGGGTGGGGTGGGGGAATATGATGCAGAAAATGCTGGACCATGAAATGCTGATGCGGTGTGTGCTGGTTGTGTGTGCTGCCTGGAACCGCTTCAAAAAAATTAACTCTGCAGTGCCCATTTCACTCACACGGCATGAAATGCGAGAGAGAATGACAAACAAATTCATTATGTTCTGGGAAGTAGTCGTATGTTTATAATGATATTGCTTTTATGTTTCAGTTTGCATGATGCCTTGGGAGCTCTTTTGAGGCTGAAAGGAGACTCATAAGTTTTATAAATAAATGCTTACTACTGACTGGTGTAACATGTAGAAGCAGAAACTGAACTATAATTTAAATCAATTACAAGTAGATAAATATGATTTCCCTTAAAGCAAATTGAGCCTTTGCAAAGTGTAGGCTGTACTGATTTAATGGCAAGCACTGCGAAATTAGTGGCAGACAGACATTATATTTATTTTCTGAGAAATATTTTCAACATGAACAAAAATCGAAAAATGGCTAAGGTTAGGACACTCTTTACAAAACTGCTAGGTCATACAGAGCAGGCAACTGTCTGGCAGGTAAACTCAAATATCAGCATCAGGGAGTCCTGTGCAGAATTACTGGGTGCGGTTTATCGATTCAATAAACAAATAAGTGCACAAGATCAGAGCCTCAGTCTTGCATTACTTGGCAATAAACTAGTATGCTAGGCTCGAAATTAATGTGAGAAAGCACGTTGCCGCTTACTTAAGAAACTCCTTTTGCACTGCAACTAAGCTCTGATTACTTTACATTCTCTCTCAGAATATTTCCTCCAAGCAGACTGTAAGAAACCCTCACTCTCTAACTTGCAAAAGCCGTAGCTTTGCTGAGAGCTAGCCTACTGATAACTACGTGGTCATGAACGCTACAGATTGCTTCCATTATGAGAGGCAGCATGGCTTCTCTGTATTGGTGGCTTCAGATAATGAGCAGACGGGTCCTACTGTGCTCATGTCCTGCTTTTGTGGGCTTCCCATCAGCATCTGGTTGGCTACTGCAGGAACAGAATATTGGGTTAAATAGGTTGGATAGGCACATCAGGAACTAGCATTCTTTTCACACCCGCTGCCCAGGGGAAAACCACAAGGAGGAGTCACATGTCAAAGCACCCACCTGCCCATGTTCCCCAGCAACTGGGGGAAAAGCACAGTGACTTTGATGCTGGAGGTAGCATCTAGCCATCAGGACTAGCAGCCCCTGATAGCTTTCTCCTCCAAATGAGGTCATCCGGATTTCTGGAGTGCACTGCCATCAATATACTGATGACACGTGGCTCGCTCATTCTCCTTTTCATCTTCAGCAGGTGAAGCTATGGATGTGCTAAACTGGTGCCTGGCCGTGCCAACTGGACTGGATGAGGGCTCACAAGCTGAAACTCAATCCAGACAAGACTCAGATACTATTAGTGGGTAGTGCTGCCAACCAGATGGAGGGAATTCAAACTGTTCCAGTTGGGCTTGCATTCCACCTGAAGGAGCAGGTTCATGGCCTGGGTGGCTCCTTGAGCCATCTTTCTCCCTGGAAGCCCAGGCTGCTTCAGTAGCTCAGAGTACCTTCTACCAGCTTTGGTGGGGGTCCAGCTATGCTCCCATCTGAGCAGAGATAGCCTGCCATCAGTATGCCATTCCTATGCTCTAGTAATCATTGAATTAAATTATTGCAATGCATTCTGCGTGGGGCTGTCCTTGAAAACGATTCAGAAGCTGCAGTTTGTGCAAATGCAGCAGCCATAACAACAACAGGGATCACACAGTCTGAGCACAGAACACCAATTCTGGCCTGCTTGCACTGGCTGCCTAAATGCGTCAGAGCCCAATTTAAGGTGTTGGTTTTAACCTATAAAGCCCTAATGGTCTTTGGACAATACCTGGCAGACAACCTCTCCAAACTGTCATTTACCCACACACAATGCTCAAGATCTGGGGCCGGCTCCAACTGCCACCTCTTAGGAAAGCTCAGTTGATGGCCACAAGGAGAAAGGGCCTTTTCAGTGCTGAGCCCCGTCAGTTGTTGAACAAGCTCTCCACTGAGGCCCACCTGGCACCAACCTTGTTATCTTTTTTGGCACCAGGTAAAGACTGCCCCCTACAGCATAATAAATACATAATTTATCCAATCCCCTTTTAAAGACATCCAAAATTGGTGGCCATCACAGGGTGATCCAGCAGAATTTTTCTTATAGTCTTACACACTCTGGAATCTTATTACTCTTGATGTAAAAATCATTTTGCCCTTTCTAAGTCCCACCTTCCCCTTGTCATAGCTCTTTTCCTTCTCTCACGGTGTGTGTGTGTGTGTGTGTACACATATATATGGGGACCATATGAAAGTTCACCACCACCTCATTTTTATAGGTGGAGACATTAAGCTATGGAAGCAAACATTTTACAGTTGTGCCTAGTCCTTCATGCTGATCTCCTCTTTTTCTAGAAGACATCATTTTAAGCCAAGGCATTCTAAATTCCTACTGAAACATATTCATGTGGCTTTAAAAACTAAACAAAGCCCATACAGCTATGTTTTATACTCTGGTTGGCTAAGCCTGGCAATCTTTATGGGAACCATATATTGCTGAACATTAAAGGTAGTATTTTTCAGGTTTAAAAACAGAATTAAAGCACCATCTGCTGGAAGACACCCAGATTATTCTAGTTTCTTTCTCTTGCTCTCTTTTTTACCTCCTTTGTAAAAATGTAACTTGTAGTTATAAAAACAGACTACCATTAGTATAAGCTTGTAATTAGGCAGTTGTCACTTGCCAACCCTATCTTCGAAAACTAAGAAAACTGAACCATTTCACAGAAGAAATGACAGAAACATATCTGAAGCTGCTGTAGAAGACTGGTTTATTTTTTTTAAAAAACATACCAAATTTGTGTTTGCTATTTCTTAACAACTGAAAAATATATGCACAGTAGTTATTACTGTCTACTTAAACTTGGTCTTTAATTTTTTAATTGACGCTTTATAGTTTTATGAGTTTTATTCATAAGTTTTATTCATCCAGTAGTTTTATAACAGTGTGGTACAGTGGTTAAGAATGTGGGACTTAGACTCAGGCAATTCAGGTTTTAGTCCCTGCTCAGCCATAGAGCCAACGGGGTAACTTTGGGCCAGTCACAGACTCTTTGCCTAACATACCTCACAGGGTTGTTGTTGTGGGGATAAGACAGAAAGCAGAAGGGGGAGAACTATGCAAGCCACTTGAGTTCATGTAAGAAAAAAGGAAAGATAGAAATCTAATCAACAACAACAGGAAATTCTACCCATTTTGGTTAGAAAAATACAGGGGGAACACATGTATATTGCCGTGCCCTTGGAAGAGAGAAGGCAGTTCAAAGTAGATTGTTCTTTAATCCATCCATTTTTAATGGAGTTTTCTTAATCCATTTTGGATTAAGAAACACATTCCCTATGCCACTTTTGGATGCCACCCAACTACACTTCAGTATAAATATCTGCCTGTTCAGCTCTTGATTCACCATGGACTCTACCCGGAATAACCCTGAGAGTGGGCCTTCAGTTTCACATGCTTTCCTCACCATGGTGAAATGCTAAAAATGGAAATAGGGGAGCCTGTTATACAGAGTGGACTAACTCATCCTCACAGCCTTCAAAAGTTATTGACTTAGATTGATTCAAAAGTGGAAGAGGAGGAGAAAGGGCTAGAACTTGCAGCCAGAATTCCAAGACCAATGGATGAGCCAGGTAGGCAATGAGAACAGGGCAATTTCAAGTTTGTTGGAACATACTAGTGAGCAAGTTGCAATAGGTGGAGGGTGACATAATATCATCAGTCCAATCTGATGGGTGGATCAACTGCAGATCATGAAGCTGCATTGTCCTAATGGCCTCTACTCTAACTTTGCTTGTGACTTTTGTTATCAACTGCTACAAATACTATTCTTTCATTATCACAAAGCCAGCCTACCTGCCCAGCTTTAGCAAAATAAAGACTGCTTGTTCCTAACTAGGATGGAAGGAGAGAAGACCATATGGGAGAGTGAAAGTGAAAAGTCTTGCCCAGCACACCTATATTTATTTGGACCCAGCTACTCACTGACCCAAGGAGACAGATCTTGTTAGACAGGCTTTCCGCATTTAGGTTCAGCTGCACATCATCAAGTAATAACAGATGATATGATATACAAAAGCATGTCTGATGCAGAAAATGCTTAGCTGCATGAATGAACGGGAGAAAGACAAACGGTGGGGGCGGCATTTACACTAAATAAATATTACTCCATTGGTCATTGGAACATTGCAGAGTGTTTACATCAGCTGCTTCAACCTTACTGGTTTGAGGCTACCAGGTGTATTACTTAACAACTAAAGCTTTTCAAGTGCAAATTTTTCCAGGAAGTGGGGGGGGGGCGTTCCTGACATAACATGTATTAAAACTGCTCTGGTGGGATCCAGGATTGTACCATCACGCTTTTCCTAGCTCCTGAGGGAAAGCGTGCGAGTCTTGAGTAAAAATTACATATTCTACTTTTACTTATTAAACCTTTTAAACTTGTCAGAGAACATCACGTTGGGAGGTTCCCAAATACAATTCACTCAGTAGTGCTGTCTAATATTGTCACAGAGACTCTCCAAAACCCAAGTCAATGTAGAAGATCCTAGGCAGGACGTGTTTTAAGCATCTTCATGAGTTAGGCATGTCAAGCAAACTTGGGCAACAAAGGTAGTTATGTATCTGAAATTCTTACTATGTAAATGCAGAAATCTATTACTTTGGAGACTAGGGAAATGCCTTTCTTTAATGGTGCTCACCTCTATTTCCGGATGATAGAAGTTGCTATTACAGAATTTAATTTTGTCTGAAAGGTAATTACTGGGCTAACAGCTTTTAATCTTAACTAAGTGCTAGAGCTGGAAAAATCGTACATGTCTAATTCACGCCGCGCACGCGCCCGAAGACCACGCCGCGCACGCGCCCGAAGACCGCACGAAGACCGCGCCGCGCCGCCGACTCCGCCGCTACCTGACTGCCCTGCCACGCCCCTGCACACGTGGCAGGCGTGCCCGGACGGGGTGGGGCGTCGGGCGGCCGGCGGCTACAAAGCACCAGCAGCGCCCGGGGCCGGCGGCCAAAGGGCGTCGGCCAAAGGGCGGTTTGCCGCCGTTTGGGGGGGCTGTTCGGGGGGGGCTAGGCTGGCCAGGGGACTTGCTCTTTTGTTGTGGCAGTCCCTTCTGTTGAACGGCCAATTTTAAATGTTTTATAATTTTAAAGTGTTTTAACTTGTTTTTATGGAGTCGTCCCTGGCCATGTTGCCGCCTGAGTTTCCTGGGGAGCGCACTGGCGCCGCCATTGGTGTGGTGATGGGCAATGGACGTAATAGCGGTGGGGGCTTAACGTGTCCGCATAGAAGAAGGAGGGACAGATGGCTGACACCTGTCCCTACTTCTGGTTTTGCTCCCAGCCAGAAGGTGCCAGGGAGTCTTGTCAGTCGCCCCTCGGGCCTGACGGTGCTGTTGTTTAATGCCAGGTCGGCCAATAACAAATCTGCCCTCATCCATGACTTGATTGTGGATGAGGGGGCCGACCTGGCCTGTATAACGGAGACCTGGGCGGGAGAGGGGGGGGATGTTGCCCTCTCTCAATTGTGCCCGCCCGGGTATATGGTCCAGCACTGTTCACGGCCGGAGGGGAGGGGAGGGGGGGTCGCTTTGGTTTACCGGGCCTCCATCACTCTCACGGGACTTCCTGTCCCTTCGAGACCAGGGCTGGAGTGTCTCTACTTGGTGTTGGGCGACCGAGACAGATTGGGGATTCTGTTGGTGTACCGTGCACCCTTCTGCCCAACAGTCTCCCTGCCTGAGCTGACGGAAACGGTCTCGGACCTGGTGTTGAGGACCCCCAGGATGCTGGTCCTGGGGGACTTCAATATCCATGCCGAGGCTAGTTTGACCGGGGCGGCTCAGGACTTCATGGCTTCCATGACGGCCATGGGGCTGTCTCAACATGTCACCGGCCCGACCCATGAACGTGGACACACTCTGGACCTGGTTTTCTCGACGGGGCAGGAAGAGGGTGGTCTGAGGGTGAGTAATTTATGCTTGACTCCCCTGTCATGGTCAGATCACTTCCTAGTGAGGTTTGTGCTCGAGAGCGACATCTCCCTCTGTAAGGGTGCAGACCCGATTGTGTGGGTCCGCCCCCGGAGCCGGATGGATCCGGAAGGATTCCTGAAGGCTCTGGGGGAGTTTCCGGCTGACAAGACGGGTGCTCCTGTCGAGGCTCTGGTTGAACTGTGGAATGGGGAGATGACCAGGGCTGTAGACACGATCGCTCCTAAGCGTCCTCTCCCACCGGGCAGAGCCCGCTCTTCCCCTTGGTACACTCCAGAATTGAGGGCAATGAAGCAGGTTGGGAGACGGCTAGAGCGTAGGTGGAGGAAATCACGTGATGAATCTGACCGAACACACTTAAGAGCCCACTATCGGGCCTATGCTGTGGCGGTGAGGGCGGCGAAAAAGAGACACTTCTCCGCTTCCATTGCCTCCTCACAATGCCGTCCGGCGGAGCTCTTTCGAGTGGTGCAAGGCCTGGTTCACCCAGGGCCAAAGGAAGAGCTGACTCCACCCTCAAAGGCCCGCTGTGACGACTTTGCCGAGCATTTTAGGGAGAAAATCGCTCAGATTCGTCACGAGCTGGATTCCACTATTGATTCAGAGGTTTTAAGGGAGACACCAACGCTGCCGTCTGGTCCAGAATTATTGGATGAATTTCAGTTATTGCGGCCCGATGATGTGGACAAGGTGCTTGGACAAGTACGTCCTACCACTTGCCTTCTGGACCCTTGCCCGTCTTGGTTAATAAAGGATTCCAAGCACGGGATTGGAACCTGGATCTTGGAAGTGGTTAACGCTTCTCTGAGGGAGGGTCGGGTGCCTGCCCCTTTAAAGGAGGCGGTAGTCCGACCGGTCCTGAAGAAGGCGTCACTGGATCCAGGGATGGCCGCTAACTATAGACCAGTGGCCAACATCCCGTTTCTGGGCAAGGTGTTAGAGCGAGTGGTGGCGGGACAACTCCAAGCACTCTTGGATGAAACTGATTATCTGGACCCATTGCAGTCCGGCTTCAGACCCGGGTACGGTACTGAATCTGCCTTGGTCGCCCTGTACGATGACCTGTGCAGGGAGAAGGACAGGGGGAGTGCGTCCCTGTTGGTTCTCCTGGACCTCTCAGCGGCTTTCGATACCATCGACCATGGTATCCTTCTGGATAGGCTGGCGGGATTGGGGGTCGGAGGCACCGCTTTGCGGTGGTTCCGCTCCTATCTCAACGACCGATTCCAGAAGGTGGTGTTGGGGGACTATGGCTCTGCGCCATGGCAGCTTTGCCATGGGGTACCGCAGGGTTCCATTTTGTCCCCTTTACTGTTCAATATCTACATGAAACCGCTGGGAGAGGTCATCAGGAGGTGTGGGCTGCAGACCCATCAGTATGCTGATGATACCCAGCTCTACCTCTCGTTTTCCACCAATCCAGGTGAGGCAGTGGCTGTACTGAACCGGTGCCTGGCCGAGGTAATGGGCTGGATGAGGGCCAATAAACTGAAGCTCAATCCAGACAAGACGGAGGTCCTGTTGGTTGGCGGTTCGGGCTTCAGAGAAGGTGACCTGAACCTTGTCCTGAATGGGGTTGCACTCCCTCCTAGGGACAAGGTCCGCAGCTTGGGAGTGCTCCTCGACCCGGAGCTTTCACTTGAAGCTCAGGTGACAACAGCGGCGAGGAGCGCTTTCCTCCAGCTTCGGCTGATTCATCAGCTGCGCCCCTACCTGGAGTACGACTGCCTTGCAACAGTGACTCATGCGCTGGTGACTTCCCGTCTTGACTTCTGTAACGCGCTCTACGTGGGGCTACCCTTGAAGACGGTCCGGATACTTCAATTGGTTCAGAATAGAGCTGCCAGGCTGCTGACGGGGACTGGACGTTATGTTCACATGACGCCAGTTCTCCGTCAGCTTCACTGGCTCCCCATTGAAGTCCGGGCCCAATTCAAGGTGTTGGTAATGACCTATAAAGCCCTAAACGGCTTGGGTCCTGGTTACCTGAAGGAGCGCTTACATCCATATTTGCCCAGTCGCCCCCTGAGATCGGCGGGAGAGGCCCTTCTCCGGGAGCCCTCCGTGAGAGAAATTAGGAGGGTGGTTACTCGGAGAAGGGCTTTCTCAGCGGTGGCGCCTAAGTTATGGAATGCGCTCCCCAGAGAGGTCCGCCTGGCGCCGTCGTTATTTGTTTTTCGGCGCCAGGCTAAGACCTTTTTATTTAAGCAACATTTTAAATGCTAAATACAATTGAATTTTATCTGGCCAGGGCGGCTTATTTTATAATGTGAGTTTTAATTAAGATTATTTTATATGGATTTTAACTTGTTTTATCTATGTTGTAAGCCGCCCCGAGGCTTCGGCGAATGGGGCGGCATAAAAATGTTTTAATAAATAAATAAATAAATAAATAAATAAATAAATTCATGTCTAATCCCAAGTCTAAAGAAGACTTTTCTCATTCCTTAATTTATAAGCCACGTAAGTAAAGAAATAACATGAAAAAACCAAGAATTGTACATCCTTCAGCACCAGCACTGTGAAGTTTCTGGATTGTGTGGCCAAAGATCGTATTTCATGTGTTGTGGATATCCACATCAGAACTTGTTTAGAGATTCTTAAGACATGGGAAGGGAGATAAATGGAAGGAGGCATGATCTAGGTTGTGTAGAAGCCAAAAACAGCACTTTGAATCAATCTTGGAAGGTATAACCAATATTTCAGGAAACCAGTTGTTTTGATTAACATATACCAAAATTCATATGGAAACCTGCACAAGTGAAAATCCTTGTGACTGTACCTTCTACCATCAGGAATTTCTCAACTGCCTCCACATGCAGCCCCACATATTGCATGCTGCTGCTGTTGCAGCTCAGTCTCGAATTTAACAGAGCATGGACTACAGAAGCAACACAGGACACGCTTGGACACAAAACTGCTGAAGAAGCATTCTCAAACTGTGTGCCTGTTTCCCCATGGAGAGTGAGACCTCCTCTAGAGCAGAACCTGAATCATCTGAATTTAAATCTCCACTGATCATCATTACCACTGCCTTGTTTGGACAGAACTTGCATTTCCTGGACTCTGTCCAGTCCATTAATGATTTCAGGCAACAATTCAGGGATTATACCATCTCCATGCAATTTGAGAAAACAGGATATAAATTACTGCCTTTAGACTGTGGATGCCAAACACCCAGTAAATCCCTCCGCCCACCAGTCATTTTGTATAGATGTTAAAAAGTGTCACGGACAGAATATCGAGTAACATGCAAAGAAACGAATCCATGGAAAAGCACTGCCTACAGCTATTTTTAAGTATGGTGAGTGTAAGTAAAGCTACACATAGGACAAGCATCATGTTCTGATACTATCCAATATGGTAGGCTGGGATATCTGCAGTCATGCATTGCAACAAACCAGTCTTCATCCACAAGTAAAGAGTTCCAAGGCAAGCGCTTCTACCATCACACCTTCCCCAACAGTCTAAATTGTTGCATCTTTGATGTACTGAGAACATGCTGACCTCCCCTTGCGATTGCACCAATCAGTGCAAGTCAAGCAATGACTGGTGCAAGAGCTGTTCATGCTACAACACCGTGAAAGCAAAAAGGGACTGGAGTGGACCCCATGTAAGCTCATTTCAGCTTTCTTAAGAAAGTGCAAAATATTTCTGCTTAAGCTGTTGTGGATTAATGACATACCGAGAGTCAGTGGCCTGACGTTACAGTTTTTCGTAATCTTCATGCTCTTAAAAGTTACGTTCTTAACAGCTTCAGGTTGCCAAACACTGTATCATGACTGAGCACTGAAAACACATGTGACTTTTAACCTTAAACCTTGTTGATACTAGTATAAATAATGTAGGGCTTTAGCATGCAGTGTGCACTTTATCTCAAGAAAATCTTCCAGTTATGGTTTAATTTCTTTCCTCAGTGAGAATCACTATGGACTTCAATGAGAATATTTAATATGCTTATATCTGCTTGCTACACAGTAGCCTGATCTTAAGCCCCAGGAGATGCTACAACTTGAAAGACTGCCACCTTATCCTTTGGAAATGAAATAGATCCACTGTGATGGCCTAGGGTTGTAAGCAATTAAACTGAGTTGAAACTGATCTAGGTAGTTCTGCTTCAGTTGCTTCCAGCAGAGGTACAGCAAAAATCCAGAGATACACACCCTTATTTCAGCAGCAGATTATGGAATCTGCCTCTGATCCTGGAACATTTACATGACCCTAGAATGAGTCCAGAAATCCCCCTGCACAGGACTGGCGTATTTTCAAGGTTCACCAGATTTGAGCACTCCTAGCTTCCACAAAACACCTTAGATTCTCTTGAGACATGTAGTTCACTGGATTCAGAGGAGTAGCAGATTTAATCTGCTGCAATCTTGTGGTGCCTCAAAGAAGAACAGCTCAGTTATGGCATGAAAGAAGCAGAATCCTCAGCAGGCTGCTGTGTATATGTACATGCACCCACTCCCCCAGGTGTTAAGGAAGAGTGCAAGCCATGCGAGAAGAGGGATGTTCCAAGCCCTCAAGGTGTAATGGAAGCTACTGCTGGAAAACCCACCACCAGTCCATTCCCTGGTGCAATACACATGCAGTATTTTAAGAACATTCTTTTCAAATTGATGCAGCCTCTCAAAGTCACAGTCTGATGTAACTAAAAGAGGGGCGTGTCTTATCTTACTCTCCCTTGGCCCTGGCTAAGCTTTAATTGGGATAAGAAGAAGAAAATGAACTTCTGAGAAGTTCCAAAATAAAAATGATCACTGTCACAATCCAGAGAACAGAAAGTCCTTGGGATAAGTGGCACAACACAATCCCCCTCCTCCCCAGAAACCCCAGGAAACAGCTGTCACTTACTCTGTATGGCCCTGAAAGACATTCACAGAATGGATAGAAGGATCTCTGAAATCCCACAGACGGAACGTTGTGTCACGCGATGAGGTCACTACAAGACGCTGGGTGGGATGCGTGCAGCAATGTGTAAGTTCTTGATCATGTCCTACAAATACAGATGAAAACATTAAGGCCCTGAGAATGCAAAACAGTTGTTTTCACAAATGCTGGGAAAGAAACAGCAAAGAGACAATCCTTCTGTTTTGGTGGCAAGCAACATGGCCCCAGGAAGGCAGGGCCTGACTGGATAAACACATTGTCCACATGCACATGACTCTTATTCCCTATTTCACATCCTGGTCACCATTACCAATATATTTAGAAGTGCATGGATCCAACTTTGTGCTGTTCCTAAGTCCTGATGGTGAGCACAACTTCCCCTAAAAAGATCAGCTTTTGAACCAAAAACCAAAATGGACATGGACAGCTTGACTCCTTGATTAAAGACACAGAGAGGGGAAAGTGCTAAACTACTAAACTGTCTTTTCTTCAGAAGTGCAGAAAGTAGCCTGCTAACTTCAGACACTTACATATCAGGGAGACATCAGGAATTTAATGCCAGAAGCAGCTACTTTCTGCACCTCAATAATGGGAAAATTATGACCAGAAATCTTAGAGCAACTCTTTAGCTCTATGAATGTTTAATTCTCTGCCACTAGAGTAATTGTCTGTCAAAGGAGACTTACAGCAGTCGTTGAACATGGATGACCAAAAATTTAATGATCTCACTTAGGACTGCAAAGCCATATGGCTGCTAGATGTATAAATCATCCAACCCACCCTTTTACTTCAGCTAATCCACACTGCAGTTTAATGGCCTACCGATTAACAAACTACCATCAGGATATTGCTCGTTGGGGAAAGTAAAATAAAAGACAAATAAAGATACAGTTAAGCTTCTAATCTTTATGTGCAAGTCATACATCCGTTTTATTTACAAATACTGCATTTCTTTCATCTAGTTATGGAAAGTCTTCAACTGCACTCTTGAGCGCAGCCCACAAGTTTAGTCCAGCTTTACAATGACATAAGCAGAAGATCTTGCCTGTGGAATGGGACACCTTACCCTGCTGCAGCCCCCCCCCCCATACACCCACCAACCTAGGGGTTCCCCCAACACGTACTACAGACACTCTGGAGCAGATTTGGAGGATGTTGGGGGGATGCTGGGGAGGACAGTCTTTGCTTGCAGTATCATGTTGCTGGGTCCAACCCATGAAGTTCTAAATTTCTTTGAATACAAGGAGTTGCAGATAGCTCAACAAGAAAGTTTATTGATTATTCCAACAAAATGCTTTAAAATTTAGATAGATATTCTGTATGGGTTAACCAGCAAACTTATAATTTCTCAATGCCCCCCAAATAAGTTGAGCTGCAATTCTCATTACCCCTTGCAAGTCAACTGGTGTTAACAGGGGTTGTAGTCAACAGAGGTACCTCACAGAGGAAGGCAGATGTAAAGCACTGGAAATAGATGACATTCCCCACTCAGATCTTATTTTCAAACTCTTAGCTGCTCTGGCCCTTTGGGACAAGGGAAGCAATAGAGTTAAAAGAAGCAATAAAATGAGGCTCAGCACCCTGAAAGCTCACACTCATAATTAATTGCCCTATTTACTCTTCCTTGCCTGCAAGTAAATAAAAAGTCTGGATTTCTAAGCTCAACAGCAGTGACTTGAAACCAATCAGCATAAGAAAGAAGCGAAAGATCAAACATCCATAGGAAGAGGTACCTGTCAGAGAATGCACAAGTTCAGATGTCTCCACATCATAGAGATTTGCTGTCCTATCCCATGAAGCTGTCACAGCTTGCTTCCCTCCAACCAGCCAATCTGCTGCTATGACTACACCTTGGTGGCTTTTCAGGGAGGTTAAAGGAGCTCGGATAGTGGGACAATCACTAGAGCCATCTCCATCTCCATCAGGTTCATCTTTATCAGAGAACTCCACTTCATCTTCTCCAGACATTTGCTGTCAATTTTGAGAAAACTGAAAATGTATTAAACCTGCCCATTTGAACGTGTTTTTCCAGAAGAGCTGGAACTGAGCATTAACATAACAATTACCTACTGCAACTCCATGTTTTCTGCTATACAGATTCCCACTTGTGTTTGTGGAAGGGCGGAGGGGGAAGATTACTACCACAAGAGCGAAAGAGTGGGCTGTGAAGGAAATCTACAATAGTGGAGGCAGGGACGGGGAAAGAGCAGGTAACGCAGTGTAAGTACACCTGGAGAACAGACTGAACACAGGAAGGAAAGACTAATACTGGATGAATTTTGCAGGGACATTTTGTTTTATCTATTATCTGAAAAATACATAGACTGCAAAACATTCCTTCTCTTGGGGTTTTATTTTTAGATAGTAAACTGTCCTAGGCCTTTGGGAAACAGTACCACAAACATGTTTTCTTTCTTTCAAGAATATATACAACCTTCATTATATCATGGGCAGTGTTTCTAGCCGCAGAGCCATGCCCTGCTGTCCTTGCACTCCTACATCAGGGAATTGGCTGCAGGCAACACAACTGGTGGAAGAACTAGAGTTGCTATGAATGCTAAGGGAACAGTTCCTGCAGCTGCTGTGTTTAATTCCATTAGTTGCACATTCCTGAGGGACACAGATAATATACCAACACACTTCCACTGGGTCTAGCAGTAATATCTATCTGAGGAAAGCCACAGAATCAAAACTTAGGGAACTCAGGGCACACTTACACGTAGGCCAGAATGGACCAGGCACATGTGACAGTTATGAAGAAGGGAAACAGTAAAATATAAAGCAATCAATAATCTCCGTGCTCAAAAGGGGATGCATTTCCTCAGTTCGACCAAGAGAGTTCTCCTAAGAAAAATCTCATCTCAGTAACCAGAACCACACCCCAGAATGCATCACTTACGTTACAGTCTGCTGTAGGCTGAGGGGTGGGCAGCTGAACCATATACCTCCAGATGTGAGCTGTCTGGTCTCCAGCAGCTACAAAGGAAGGTCAGAAAAGAGAGGAAAAACAGAAGACAATTCAAATGTCACACTCCCAGCCCCACAAATTAGACTATGGAGCATTGGGAACAAGTGCTGCCTCATTCTCCAGTGCCCTTCCTGGGACCTCCTCATTTACTGTGATATGCAAACAAGCAAGGAGTTTAAGCAACCCCTCCAAACTAGCATTCCAAACCCATGGTTTGATTTGGGTTTAGAGGGACCACTGAAATCAGTTTGCCAAACTGGATGTCATGGAAAAACTGGTTTGAGGAAACTGAGCTGTCCTGAGGGCAAATCACCAAGTCCTTCCAGCAGCATGTTAAAGAACACCAGCCATTTCTTATCATTATGACTAATCTACACACTTTACTTAACCAATAGTATTACTGACCAGTTAGTTCATGTTCAGCCGAAACTGAATGACTCTTTGGATACTTCCCAATGATCAGGCAAGTGACACGATGTCAGAAACTCCGTATATATTCTCCATAAATTAATGTATGTTTGATATCTAACTATTTATAAAAATAATGCACACATGGCATACCTCCCAAGAGGATATTCATCCATTCTCACTAGCAATGGAGCCTACACATGAAGCTCTGCAGGCAACTCCATGTCTGATAAAGTTGCCAGCACCCCTTATCTGTACCTACAACAATACTTCACCATTTTCTCACAACTATCAGGGCTCCTGGGGGACAGGATTAAGTATAAACACCAAACATAAACATTGATCATAATTTCTCAAAGCAAAAGACCCTCATGTCCTCTTCACAAACTAGCTCTTATCTGTTACATTTCTAATCCACCCTGTAACTAAATGATCTCTGAGTGGTTTCTCATAGCTTATTGTGCAAAGACAGAACTTTAGTTTGAGCTGGAAAGACCATTATGTTCTTAACAGTCCTTCCTATAGCCCTGTATGCTAAAATCTAACAGAGGTAGCAAGCTGTCAAACTTCACAACACACAAACACAGATGAAGTAATGAAACGCAAGAGACAAATTTGCTCCCAAGCATTGTGTAAATGTTATTTTGAGAGCACAAAATATTTACATACCTGTAAGCGCCACTTGTTCAGCTGGATGGAATTTTATGGAATTTACTGGGTGAACAAAAACAACAATCAATCCATCAATATGCAAATAAATCCACAGAAAAGCCTTACTGCAGTTCATACTGGACTCTGTGACCACATTCAGCCAACAGAGAGCCAGTGTGGTGTAGTGGTTAAGAGCATGGGACTGGGACTCAGGCGATCTGGGTTCCAGTCCCCGCTCGGCCATGGAGCCAATTGGGTGACTTTGGACCAGTCACAGACTCTCAGCCCAACCTACCTCCCAGGGTTGTTGTTGTGGGGATAAGATGGAAGAGGAGAATGATGTAAGCTGCCTTGAGCCCTTTGTAGGAAAAAGGCAGGATATAAATCAGGAAAAAAAAAACATGTTGAGGCTCTTTGCGGAATGCCCCTACATGTATGAATGTGCACTTATTCTAGCCCATTGCATGGAAGCGGAGTCTGCCAGTTCACTACAAGCAGCAGGCTTTTTTAGATCAAGTGCTCAAAAGCCTCACATCCCCACCTTCGGTCTATAATTAAGAATTCCAACAGTTTTGTCTAGGTAAATCATAGAGAAATTTAGGTAGTTGCCCCGATAGAGAACTTTAAGGTAGTTGTCTTCATAGCAAAGCAGCCAGCAATCTGAAAGCCTACTTTGCAAATGAGTACACTTGGTTATTTCTTGTGTGCTCAGCGACTGTATTTTATAGAAATGTCGATATTACAGATACTCTAACTAAATGTGCACAGTGTATTTTCCTTTGATCAAAAACACTGGAGGAAAGTGTGCTTCCTGCACAAAGGGAAGTGCTTAAGAATTTATCATTGATCATATATGTCACTGTAAGAGGACATAACATGGTTTTTTTCTGATGGGCATTTTTTTCCTCACCTGATCCGGCATGCCCAACATATTTGACAAGGCATTTCCCTGTTTCTATACTCCACAGCAAAGCAGTGTGATCTGTGAGAATTCAAAGAAAGAAAATATAAAGTATATTTCAACAGGTAAATGTTTTAATTTACAGGCTAGGGTCTACTAGCAAAACATGCCACCACCAACTAGACTGGGGGTGGCAAGCTAAGCCCCCGTAAACTGAGCATGACAAAAGGAGATGGAAGCGTTACACACAATTCTAAGATGAAGGACTGCCCCTCAGAGGATTCACACAGTTCTTCTTTCTCTGGCTTGACCCAGGAGAGAGATTTCATGCCTGCATCAGATCATTACTTTGGGTGGTTCATACATATACGTATTTCAGTGGATTTCTCAAAATGTCGTTAGTCAACTGGATTCTAAAATGACTCCACTGAAAGCACTGATTTTAGGGCAATCAAATGTCTCCGTACAGTTCCAAACCATGATAGCTGCCTTAGATGAAAGTCACCACCTGCTCCTATAGTTGAGTACTGTGGATACACATACGAACTGGCCAGGGAGACAGATTTTGGGTGTGTGCAAGGGAATGCAAGGTGGAATAGAGGAACTTTCCCCACTTCCCATTCCATGGACTAAATCCACTGTACTGGTCAGACTGGCTAACTGAATACCACCCTATGTGTTGTTTTCCAATTTCTCTGCATCCTGCCCTTCTGGCTTTCTTTAATGTCCAGTCGATGGTGCTAATGCATCTAAGACTCCACATTTTGGACAGAGGAAGAATCTTTTTTTTTCCATTGTTAACATATTGCATAGCACTATTGCACAGCACTTTGAAGCTTAGAAGTAAGAATTAAAGTTTTATCTAAAGAGATACAACAGTATCCAAAATTCAAGGATTTTCTTCATGAAGGGACTATGCTTAGAGAGGTACAGGGCAAAACATGAAAGAAGGTATGTGGCTCAAAACCACAATGGGAGCATATGCATGTAGGTGTTGGTGTATGTAGGAGCCCTGTGCCATCATGAAAGCATACACTGTTTAGAAAACCATGGCCAATGTCTTCAGCCTGGTGGACTCTCCTCAGCTCACACAGCTTGGCCCGGGGAATTACAGTCCCACAGACATAAGAATCCAACACACGACCCTCCGAGGGCTCAGTAAGACGCCCCAGCAGTCTCGGAACCTCTCTGTGCGAAGCCAGCTGTAGCTCATCTGGCACAGAGAGAGCCAGAAGCCAGAAACATGAGCCACTAGCTGGCCATATGCAGTCTAGCATAGAAGCAGCCACAGCAGCACTCAAGAGGAGAAATAAGATTACCAGCAGATGCAGTCCCCAGCACCACTGGCTGTGTTTTCGCGACACTGACATCCCATATTCCATCCCGATGACCAATATACTCTTTCACCAGCTGACAGATTGCTCTAGACGAAGTTGTTTTGAAACTGGATACGATCTAAGGAAATCAAGAAGCAGATCTAAGATACAATTCTTTACTAATTTACCCATCCAATAGAAGTCCCTGAAACATTTCACTGCAGCACAGTTTAATGGCAGCATAAGCTCTAGGATGTTCACTCCTAAAAATAATGGGACCAAATTTGTCCTGTGTGAAGCTTGGACAGGGTACTACTGTGTGTACCAGAGCAGAATTTGGCCCAATGTAAGCATTTTAGGAGATCATAAGCAGCATATTCTCAGATTTTCCCTTCCTTTCTCCTGATAAACAGGTGGGTATAATCTGAGCAGCAACTAGTCTTTTTTCTATCTACAATGTATTATATGTGGCATATGCATCTATCTATTTAGCAAAAAATGGTTAAGTTTGGGAGAAGGAAAAAGAGTAGCATAAAAATCCAAAGCTCAGAGCAATGTGGAAAGGGCAAAATATAACTAGAATACACAAGAAATAACAATTAACCTGGAAGCACAAGCCAATTCCTTTTGCATGACAATGAAACATTCTTTTCAAGAAACAGTAGAAAAATGAATAAATAATAATACAAGAGAAATATAAAAACACTGATGAGTGCTTTAAAAACAGTAATGAATCGCTTATTCCCTACTCTAATTAAATGTCTTTGGAGAAAATTGGGGAAGAAAGATTCTCAAATTAACAGCTATTACACTAAAAAGGGGGGAGAGGGGAAGGGGTAGCAGCTTTTAACAGGAAAAAGAAAGCAGCAGTTAACCTTGTTTCCCGACTAAGCCTTGGTACTAAAGTTAACAATAGAGGAGCTATAACCTAAAACACAAGATTATGCATATTGATTTTGGTAAATGCTGGATCACCAGATTAAAGAGAAGAAATTAGAAAAAGTATTTGCTCCCCAGGACCACTAAGTGTCCAAGGATAAGTGTCCTGAGCCTAAGGAGATAAGGTAGATACCGACACTGTACATTTTTAGATGCCTGCTAAAGACAGTCCTATTCCAGGAAAGGTTTTCCTGCTGATCAGCCAAAGCTGAAAGTTTACCTTGTTTTTAAATGTTTTTAATATATTGTTTTTTTGTTCTTGTATTTTAGTTTCGTCCTGCTTACTGCTCCAGTAAGTTTGGATGTGGCGCAGTATAGAAATGCTGTAACATAGATGCAGTTTAGCCAAAGGAAGTAATGTTTCAGCATTAACTCATTTGTGTTCAACCAACACATTGCAAGACCAGTAAGTGGGCAGACTTAGCAGTAGAAGCAGCAAGCATGCATTCTGTATTGCTCATATTGGCTGCCTATTTCCAGGATTAACTTAAGCTGCGGCAATTTTGCTTTCAGCTCCTATTGGGCTTTGCCAGCAATGCCTGTGGGTGAAAACATCTGAGAGCTCCACAAGTTGCATATCCTACCCTCAAACTAGTTTTGGGACAGTGCTATATAAAGGACTCTACACCTGTATGAGTTTGGCCAAGCATTAATACCAGCACCAGAGGTCTTATTCTGCCTCATGAGCAAGAACTATTAGGATGGCAAACCCTAGAGAACAGGTTTTATCGGTAGTGGCCCCACACCTTCAGAGCTTCCCCCACAGGGAAATTCATGTGGCCTCATTTCTGGCTGTAATGGAAACTTCTGAAGACACATTTACTCTGGACTACGTTGGCCACTTACAATGATTAGCTGCTGGTAGTGTGTGTGATTCAAAACTGTATTCATCTTTTTATAATAGCGTGAGCCACTTTGCAAGGACAGTCATCCTGAAAGGAGAGTTTAAAATGGTTTAAAATGAAGCAATAATGGTGCAGTCAAGGCTGGGACATGGCCCTTTACAAGCTTCCCAGTATGCTCTGCAGCACCCCAATAATATTTCACACCTACTCCTATTCAGGTATAGAAAGCAAGGCCATATCAGTGGCTGCCATTCCATTGCATCCAAATCTCCTGACTGGGCATTAAGAAATTCAGAATTTGATTGTGCAGTGCCTAACAGAAATGTGTACACACATACACACACCCTTTGACTTTTTCACATTTTGTTGGATTGCAACCTAGAAAAGAAACTAATTGAACTGGTATTGTTACTACCTGATGTACACAAGATACTCCACACCATGAAGGTCTAAAATATTTCTACTGCAGCAAACAGTTAAACAAAGATAGGCTGGCACTTGATGGATCTATTGGTACAAGTTAGAATTTGGTAGAGGCACCACTGGTAGCATTTCTATCTGCAAGTCCTATTAGATAAGACTGGCAACTCAGCACATCTGGATCCTGCACTGTTTGCCCATCTTTCCTGGCAAAACTACTCTAGCTATGTCAGCTTGGATAAGGATCAACAATGAGCAGACTGAGCTTCGACTAAGCAATCCCAAGACATTCAAGTTCTTGTTTTTAAACTATTCTGGTATTACTCAGGCTGATTGTTTAGAAGGTGAACCTTTGCCCCAGTCCCAGGCCCCTGCAAAATGAATCGGGTATTCCTTTGTGTTTGGCTTCATCCATCTTGCTCTTGTCCTGACCTGTTCCCCAGTTCCTGCCAAGAAAAAGCATCTTCTCAACATGCTGCCACTGCCACCATGCTTTACTGTGGGGATGGTGTTCTCAAGGCAATTACCACCGTTGGCTTTGAGCCAGTGTTTTGCAGCATGGCCAAAAAGTATCCTTTTGGTCTCATCAAAGAATTTTTTCCCACATGTTTGCTGGGACTCCCACATATCTTCCCAAACAGATTTGGTATGGGCTTGTTTCAGCAATAGCTTTCTTCTTGCCACCCCTCCACAAAGCCCAGCTTTGCAAAGCATTGCTGGGCTGGTTTCTCCCATCTCAACTGCAGATCTCTCATCTCAACTGCAGATCCTTTGGAGCTATTGCTAGCCTACTGGTTGGTTCTCTGCTTAACACCTTCTTTACCTGGAAGTTTGCTGGGCAAACTTCTCTGGGCAGAGTCATGGCTGAGTCATGTTCTTTGCATTTTGTAATAATGATTTAGTAGAGCCCTAGAGATGTTCATAGTTTGGGATTTATTTAATAATCCAGTCCTGGTCAGTGGAGCTGTTATCCTGGAGCTATTGTGACAGCTCCTTGGTCTTTATGATGCTATTTGTTTAGATATACTCTCCAACAAGCTCTGGAATCTTCCAGAAACAGGTATTTAATCTGAAATCATGGGGCACAGAGGTGAAACCAGTTCAACTACTTCCAACATATGTCTTCAGGAGGCAATGGGGTGCTCCAGAGCTTATTTAGGCACATCACAGGTAACGGGTGAATACTTACATATCCAACAAGTGCCATTTGTTTTGGCTTATCTAACTTTTGCATCACAATAAAAATCTTCTGCACCTACTCAGCATTAAGTATCTTGTGGTAACGAAGCCAATTAAATATATTCCAGTTCTTGGTTGTAACGTAACAAAATGTGAAAAAGTAAAATGAGGGTGAATACTTCAACAAGGCACCATAAAGGGTTAAGGGGAGAGGAAAGAGATGCTGAAAAGACAGGAAAAGTTAGACTGGAAGAATAGGAGGAGGGGCAGCTGTTTTGGCATGCAGGAGGATCTGGGAGGGTACTCAATGACAGCAATGTTAACTCTGAACCCCAACATTTGGTACCCACACAAAACCCATGTCAAATGTTTGCGCCATATCCAGTCAGGATTCCCAACATTGTTTTATTAACTCAAAACCTATGGCTAGGTTTTGTGTCACTATCCTCAAGTATGTAACCCACCTAAGAGTGTGATCCTGCTGACCTTACCAAAGCCAACATTGTTTAGGGGAAGCATTAATTAGGATAACTAGATAGCTGGCGCACACTTCAGGATAGCAGGAGACAACACTAGGTTTCCAGCAAAAAACCATGCAGAAACAGCATATTTGCCATGATATTGTGAGATGATATCAAATTTCAGGGTTCTGGTTAACAGCCCTCTCAGTGACGCATGAGGAGGGGTGCTTTGAATGGAACAGAGCCAGGAGTTGAATATAAAACCTACAAATGCTGTTGGCATACAAGATGCACCGCAGGTTTGATGGAGATAAGTTTATTAATAGAAGCAGACCAATGACTTTGCTACTGCTCCTTTGCACATTAAAACTAATGATTTTAAGGGAAATTATGTGTCCCCTGAATATCTTTTCAATATTTATTGATTGATCTGATTCGTTCCCCAGTTTTCTACCAGAACTAACACTCAAAGAAGCTATGAAGTTTAGAGTGTCAAAGTTTCATACTTCTCATAGGTTAAAAATGAGCTGTAGATTAGATTAGGGCCAACAGTGGACCAAATGCCCAAAAAAGATTGATGAGCAGTGGTTTAAGTGACAATAATTCCTATAATGTGCCATGCTCTAATATCCTATTTCTATACCTTAAAGGATAATACATATTTTTGCTAATTCACATATTAATCTCCAGTAGCACTGTTATGCCAAGCCACTGCCAGATTCTCTATATAGAAGTATCTCAAAAGCAGATGCTCACATTAGATGTGCACTTCAGCAAAAGCAAAAGCATTTGTTCAGTATTTTGCATAAGGTGCTGGAGTGATTTGAAACAGCACCTCTATAATTTAAAGGCCTACTTTAGCAAGCATGCCCAAGAGGCACTCTGAAGAAAAAGACAATGGGGAAAAACAATGTTAAGAGTTCTTTTTCACACAATGGTTTTAGGGTGTTCCTAAGAGCTTTTTCAAATAAAGTGCAAAAAGTGACAAGCATTTCAAATCATGTGTATTACACTGGGTGAGGGGGTGTGGAAAGAATAGGTGCACCTCCCTACCAAATACAAAGTTAGATTCAGGTTTAGTCACATTTAGAGCAGACTCATTAAAATCATGTCATTGCTAAGTTATGTCCCAAGATTTCAATAGATACATTCTAAATATAACTAAGTCTGAATTCAACCCATAGTGGTAAACCAAGGCTTGTTACTCTGTAATGTAGGAAATGGCTTTAACCTATTTTAATGTATGTAAACAATAGGACATTTACAAACTATTTCAATAGCAGCTGAAATAGAAGAGTCTATGTTGCCATGAAAAGATTAAAGGGCATGAAGGGAGAGGCTAGGTATATTCTCAACTTTTAATTAAAAGACATATTAAAAATTCTAGCAGCAACCTTAGCATTAGAAGTCAGTATATAAAGTGTTTTATAATCAAAGCTTAGTTATTAAACCAGAATCCTGAAAGCAACTTGTACTGTCTTGTAAGCAAACACAGAAAAGATTTCCATTATACCCAATTCTGGTATTACAAATGAAGTCCTAGGGATGTTGAATGATAAAGAGACACAGAGAGAAAAGACCAGGTGTTCTATCAACATATTAAATTAAATGTTTTTTAAAGGAACTGAAGGCTAGAAGACTGCAATATCATAGAAGGTAAAAAAGTATTCCATTTTTTCTCTTTGTTAATCTTTGTAATAATGAAATGAGACCTAGATGGAATCATAATTAAGTAGTTAATGAGCAGAATTGTTTCAAAGCAAGTAGAAGCAATAATTATCATGGATGCATTGAAAAGGAAACAGGTTAATTCTTGCAGAACTGGGTAAAGATTAGTACTTGAACCGCAAGGTGGAATTAATCATAAAATTTTCAAGACAATATTAAAATTCAGTTGTCAGATTTAATAAATGTCTTCAAACAAAATGGAGTTATGTATGAGAAGTGGAACAGTAGAATAAATTGCAGGAACAGGACTTGCATACCTCTCAACTGTTAATAAAAGCGGAGAAGATTCCAACTAGGCTCTTGGGCCTACCACTCAATTCAAGAAGGGAAATGAATTATGGAAATAGTTCTTTAGCTTCCTGAAAAAAATCTTTTTTTCCCTTAAATTATGATTTCCAAAAAACAAAAGTAATCCAGGGAGGAATTCCTGAATTTAGCTGAATTCCTCCTACCATTCTAACTGTTTTCCTCTGGTGACCTCCTATGCTCAGTCTGCAGCAAATCTATTGCTGAAGCAGATAATATTTCTGTGTTCCTAAAAAGGAGCACTCTTTAAAAGCCTACATTACTAAGGCCAAGGAAAAGGAAACATGAATGAAAATTTGGCTTAAGGATGCCAAACAAGTGTAACTAACGAGTGTAACACATCTCCAGTAACAGTTACATGAGTGTAACAGTGACTGAGTAAAGGAGTCGTCCCCCCCCCCCCGCAAGTTCTCCTAGATCCTGAGGAGATCCTTCCCTTCTGCTCTCTTGGAACTGCAGCTTACCAAGCAAAGGCAAGTCTTCCAAGAGAGAATGCTAGGTGCAACATCTGTGCTCTCTGAGTCTTGCCTGTATCTTCAGATACACTGCCAATCAAACCAGTAACCCTTGCTTAGCCTCTACACTCCAAGTCACTCCCAACCTCCCATTTCCATATTTGTTATGCATGGCAATCATTGCTCCCTGCTCTCAGCAGGGATGTTTAATGAATTTTCCCTGACCATCCCATTAGCAATTATTTTTACAATTACCATTTGTTTTTGATGCTGCTCTATGTCCCACCCAGGTTTCAGTGGAACAGAATGGTTCATTCTTGCAGAACTGACCAAGAGTCCATGGCGTATGTGAGTGGCTTTCTCTCGAGTGCGACTTAGTTGCTAGGCAGCCTTTCAATTTAACAGCGTGGAATGCGCAGCAGCTGCTTGTCAGTAATGGGATTTGTCATCATGCAAACAGATGAGAGAAATGGGGGAGGGGGGTGGCTGTGTGGCTTCTAATAGGAGAAAGGCACTGCTGCTGGAAGTAGCTTTGTTGCCATTTTCTCCTCCAACGCCTCTGTGAGGAAAGGCTTTTGAAGAGACTGTTCTTGGATGGAAGGTCACACATGATCTAGAATTCCTCACAACATGGCTCACTGCAATATCTCAAGAGGGGAACATAGATGGACAAACTTATAGCTGTGGACCATTATAGAGTCTACTTCCTATAAAGTTTGAAATCACTGATACTTTAAGAGATTGTTCCTAAGATTAAAGACTTTTCTCTCTTTTGTTAGGTGGGATCTTCTACTAAATCGTTGAGACATTTGTTGGGGCTGGTTTAATCATCAGAAAGAGTAATCGACACTTATCCCAAAGAAATACCATTTTTAGTGCCATTTGATATTTTGGTCATCTTCTCATTTTAAAAAGGCTAATGGAAGGCCGATCAGTATTCTTCAACCATTAGAATTCCATGAGTAGCCAGTCAAACTTACTATACCACTCAAGCACTTCACAAGGAGGGTGGTCAATTGCTGCACCAATGTAATGGTGCTGACTATGGCTTTATGCCAGTACTGAAGGAAATTATAGTAATATGCAGTTATGCACCAATATTAAATTCCTATTAAAGGTTCAATTAACTTCTGCAAAGAAACACATCCTTCTACAACTTTCAGAAATAAATGATTTGCTGCTTATCTTCTGAAATAGAGAATAGGCTAAATCTTGTCAGTATTTCATAAGCTGCTTTTTCAGGCTTATAAGACAAAAAGTGGAAGAAAGCAGCATGGGGGAATAAAACTGTATCTATTCAGATAAGGGAAACAGCAGCCCAGTTAATACAAGAAGAAGCCATCAGTCTGCATGAATTCAGACTGCTATTAGCACCTTCCCAAACATTTCCACATGATCTTTATCGGTCTTGGTCACTGCCTGCAGTATAAGGCCCCATTCCAGCCATCTACAGGTTAATACTGTTATGTAAGCAAGGGCAAATGCCGCCTCTTTGGTATTTGCAAATACTTTCATTTTTAGAACTAAATGTTTAAGATATTTGTAAACATTGTTTGATTTCATCTTGCTTATTCATGTTTATTTTCATTAGCCAGTTTAAATACTACTCTACCAGCAGATTTGAGCCTTTTTTCAGTTATGCCTCTGCAAATACGATTTAAGTTTTAACAATACTCTGTGTACCAAACTGACCTGCTCTTCCCTAGGTGGCAGTCCATATGGATTTCTGCTTTTTCCTTTTCTTAACAGCAGTTTTCAAGCCCTTTCACAGCTGCTTTATAAACTCCACTTAGTTTCAAACAAGCTTTGCCATGTTGTGTAGAAATAAATGGAGGGCTTGCTGTTCATAAAACTAAAACTCCTCTGAGTTCCTAGAATCAGTGACAAGATACTAGAGAGCTTACAAGCTTTTGTTTTCCACTGTAGCTAATTTAGTTAATTTCCCCAACTATATCATGGTTATTTACAGTTGTTACTACTACTAAGGCTATTCAATACATTTTTGACACTGTATGACATTCTGTTGAAGTATCAATATTTCTGAAATGGTCAGCATGGCTGTTTTATGCACTGCACCAGTGAAACAGCACATTTATAAGGCTATTAAGGAAATGGACCTATAGAGAGATCCCCATAGGACAAATAACAGAACCTTGTTCTGCCATATCTCCTCAACATCCCAACTCTTCACTGAATCATTGGGAGAATGAGAGATTTATGCACACTTCTTACGTCCCCAACCAACCCGCTATCTCAGAGCTCACATTTCTTGACCAAATGATCTTTAGGGGTCCTCCCATTCCCTTAACAACCTCCTGGTCTAACTGTGTGGATTTAAATATAGCGGGGAGGGGAAAACATGACTGTTATGGTCTGGGGAGCCTCCTCTGTCTGTGGGTACTTAGCCCATGCAGAGATCATGTCCCACCTTAGGTGCCTATAACAAAATACACTCAGTCATTGTTAGCACAACAGGAAAACACTGTTCCTGTTTTCTTTGCTTCCGACTTAAACAATTAGCATCTATAAGAAAAAGCAGGAAATTACTAGGGTTGAGGGTGCAAGATCTAGGAAGACACAGTTGACAGATACGGTATCCAGGAAGGAAAACTGGAGATTCTGCATGTTCCACCACTCACTACTGTTTAGCTGGGCATGCATATTGGCACACTGGGAAGCAAAGCAGTTACCCAGGAGTCTCCACCCCATATTTCCCAGCTTCCTACGTTGAAGTTGCGAGGTCCACCTGATTTGCCTGGGAAAGAATTTGAGCGCTATGTAGCAAGCAAGAAAAGATAAGTATTCAGCACTTGCTTTTACAAGGACAGTGATTTATAACATACATTTAACATTAAATATCTTTATTTAATAACTATGTAGAAAGTTAACACTCTGCTGCTCATATGAAATAAATGCTATACTAATACAAAATCAAACAGTATAGATTTCCATCCTACAGCATGCAAAATGACAGTGGAATCTATGTAGAAAGGCAAAAGATGAAACTCACTTAACTAAACTGGAATATCGTAAACACAACCCATACACAACTTAAAAGCATCTTAAGAGTATATTAAAATCCTCATAAGAACTGTGCATTCACATTATACTTAATCTTCCACTATCTAAGGGCAATAAGCTAAATAATTATTCTAAATATATATATATATGGAAGGGTACTAGATCGAAAATGGCCAAAAACAGAATAACTGTACTGAAATGTTATGCTGTGAGGATACTTTCTAAATGTCATGTAGAAGAGCTCTACAGCTTCCAAGAGCCCACTGCTGTCCCAAATGCTATTGGAAGTGTACAAGAGGGATTTGCCAAGCCTGAGCTTCAAATCTCTTAGGAATTTCAAATTCACTTCCCCTTCCAAGTACAAATGAATTGGCATTAGCACAGGGTGGAGGATGAAGTTTGAGCATAAAACTGGTGGCGGGACTTGGAAGTATGAGTAAAACCCCTCCTAGACTGCATCCTGCCCCAGCTCCCATCATCCTTCTATGCACTTGGTGACAGAGGTCGCATGAGTGAGATTGCCTAAGTCTAAAGGGTCCTAACAGCATCCCTTGGATATCCTAGGATGGGAATTAAGTGACGCTCAAACTGTATGGGTTTGTGTCTGTGCAGTACATAATGAAGAATTTTGGAAAGGGGAAAGTTATTATTAACTTTTATTATTGGGCAATCTAAAAATGTAAACATTAAACAAACACAGAGTGAGTTTGGAGTGGACAAGCCCTTGCCTTAGTTTTTCTGGAAATGAGCCAGACAACATGAATAAATGAATTAGACAGAGCTTTTTCTCTCCCTAGCTGATTAACAATCCAAACATTATGAGATGATCAGAGGTGAAAAATACCAGCTGCCCAATCAAAAAAATGTGGTACTGGCACTCTAGGAATTTTAAATAACACCAGTAGCATCTAAAATTTAGCTTTTAACCAGAACATGAATTAATTCGAATTGCCGGATGCTGTGCTTGTTTTGCTGTATTTGTTCTTTTATTGTAAGCTGTCCTGAGACATCAGTGGTGAATGGGGTAGAAAAGGTATAAATAAATAAATTAAACATCTAATTTCTTCTGAAAGCCAGGAAAAATAAACTATGTGTTGGGACTTTTTCCTCTATGAATACCTATTACTTCGATGTGCTAAGAACATTCTACAACTGGCATGTGCTTGACAAATCAAAGCATCTATGAGCATCATAACTGCAAGTAAAATTTGCCACCCATGTTTGGAAAGGGATCACAATAAAAAGGATGCTCATGAACTAGGAGCAATGACAGGCCAAATGGTTTAAATACCTGTTTTAATTAAAATACCATAATTACATTTGATTCCTCAAGAGTCCCTTTTGGTCAAAAGGTTCCTAATTTTAGTTTTCCATTAACAGCTTTTTAAAAATATCTTGCAGCTGGCTCTTGCAGAAAACCTCCTGCTGTCATTCTTTTTGTTAAGTATTATTTAAAATCGTTTTGAAGCAACATTTCTGAAGGACTGGATAAATACAGACGCTGTTTGCTCTTCTAGCCTTCACTAAGCATGCTTATGAGTAGACAGTACCTTAATACAAAACTGCCCAAATGAGGCTGGTAAGTAAATATGATAGGTAAAAGGAAAGTTCTGTGTGTTTCATACCTTGCTAGTAGATGCCTTGTAAGTAGTCTTTAATTTCTGAGAGAGCTGACTGGTACTATGACTGGCTGTTGAGACAAATAAAATTTAAAGGAAGTTTGTTTGCTTTTAAAGGGTGTTTATCTTATCTGAACACTGATGTTAATACCCTTCCAAGAGACGTCCAGCTTACAGCATGAAAAGCCAACTAAAAGGCATATTTGTCAACTCTCTTCTTACCTTTTGTTTTCAGCTGTCCCTTGCTCAGTTCAGCTCCATCAATGGTTTGGCCTTCAGCTGCTAAGCGCTCATTAAGTGTATCAATCTCCCTACGTACTAGCAGTAGCAAAAAAAAAAAGAAAAAAGAAAAAAAGATGTTAATGTAAACCATAAGCATTCGATTCCAATGTTTAAATCACCACATATTCCCTAGTTCAAAGGCCTTGACTCTGCAGACAAACAGTTCTTAGCTTCCATCTACAAAAGGCTGCCTGGTTATCTGTGCACAGCAACAATCTCAAGCCAGCAGCCAAACTCTGATAAAACTTTGCATTAAATGTTGCTATCTTTTAAAAAAAAATCGTACCTCCTACAGGGAAAATGGTGACACGGAACAACCCTCAATAAATTAAATGAAAATTCAAGAAGGAAAAATGGCTATCCCCTTCCACTATCACTGCTTGCCAAAGCTTATTCTTGCATGTAACTTCATTCCAAACTAGAAGACAATGAACCTAGCATTAGAACTTCTGTTACTGTCAAGTTAAAATAACAAAAACATCCAATCCAGATACACGGTAGGCTCAAATGCCATAGCCACATTATCAGAAATCCCAGTCTGCAGCACTCCTAATTGTGAGAACTGTGTAAATTCCTCCTTCAGACATTCTAACCAATGTGTGAAGATCTGGGATAAAGGCGGTAGAGCTGAAAACATCCAAGTCAGAGCCAGGGTGCTCCCACACCTCCTCCTACCTATCTTGGAACACGTGAAGATCAACTTCTCTTTAAGTCTTATTGACTCACATTTGTTCCTCAGTATTTAACATTACATTCTTATGCTGCCTTTTGACCTAGCTTGTGAAAGGCAGGAGCTGCTTAAAATAGTGAGGTATAGCCATTATTTAGTGTGATCAAGAACTCAACATGAAGCATGATCTGAATGTTCCCAGTTTATAGCTTTAAAGAACTATGATCAGAACGGTATGAAAAACACTTGTGTAGAGTGCCAGTAAACACTCATGCTAAGAGGAATTTAAAAATGGCAGAATGCAAGATTATAAATACATGTGCTGTATTCTCACACTGCATAAATTGTGCACAGAAACTGAAATTTAAATTTCATATTGAGTTTCTAACATAGCCCAGTTTCTGAAAGCAGAGATCCACAAAAATTATCTGGAACATCAAACTGTTAGGCTTAATCCTATGCATGTTTAGACAAAGAAAAGGCCCACAGCCATCCTCAGCAAGCCAACCCTACTGGGGCATGCTGGCAGCTGCAGGCCATTTCTCAGTCTAAACATGCATAGGATTGAGACCTTGAAATTCTCCTATCTTGAGTATATTTTACTAGCACCCTATCCTAGCTTTATATTAATATAACCTATTAGGAAAAAATATGAACTCACATTCAAGATTTTCAATGTAGAGGTTCTCAAACTCTCTTTCTATTTGGCCAAAAAGTTCAAGAAGTGTATTTCTAACAGATGATGGCAGTTTTGAATCCTAGGGAGGATGAACATGTTAAAGTTATAGGAGTTTTACAGACTGTGGTTTACAAGCTACAGAATTCTATGCAAAGTCTCCCATTTTATTCCAAAACTTACTTTGAAATCAAGTTCTGTTTCAGAGCAGAGATTTCAAACACAAACATTCAAATTTAAACAGTATTTCTATCTCCAATGTTTGACATGTTTGTACCTCCATACAAGAAAGGAGTTGTTGTTAGACTTCTACAAATTTATCAAGTATTAGTATAAAGGAGGGTAAGCAACCAGTGCCCAGTAGATGTTTTGGACTACAGTTCCCATAAGCCACAATTAGTATGATCAATGTTCTGGGATTATGGAAATGGTAGTGAAAAAGTACCCTTGGTAGAGAATATAGCTTAGATAGGACAGAAGAAAACAAAGCAATCAAAGGGATAATGAGTTCTACAAGCAAAACTCCATGAGGAATATAGAAATCCATTATTTCCATCATTAACAGATGGGGAGAGAATAGGTTTAGCATTCTCTGAAACTAGGTGCAGGAAAAGAGTGAGCAATACATACTCCTTTGAGTTGGCAAGAAATTTTCATTTGTCAACGCTCCGAATACAAATGTGACCCGGCAACTATTTACCCTTGGAATGGCTATCTGTACTATTTTCAGTGCAGTTCACTGCAGCCCAAGATACTGCACACAGCAAGATTAAACACAAGTTATCCCTCTCAAGCTGTTCAAGGAAATCTTTTCTTAAAGATGGGCAGACCAGATGCCACTTTTATTTAGTCAAAATTCAGGGAACACAATAAGATAATTTCGTAAGTTAGAAGACAATGAACCTCTGTCATTGGTCAGAATCCTAAAACCCTGTCAAGACCTTAGAAAGATTTCAGGTATTGCTAACATATGGAGTCTAAAGCTTATGGTTTGTTCCTAGTAAAGCAGTACTAAATATTTAGTTCTCAATGTTCATTTTTACTGAAATGTTCATGTTAAAGCTCTAATTCCCTGAACTAGACTTGTGTAGACTTAAGCAGTACTTAAGGGATAGAAAGAACAGAGCCGGAAACATAAAAGTTCAGAAAAATCCCAAATCAAGACAAGAGAATGAAAGGCCTGATTAAGCTAATCAAAAGGGCCATGCTGTTCACTAGCTCCTTTTTTAAAACTTTAAACAGTTGGCCCTGCTGCAATTGGAATAACATGGATAAGACTCAAGTCAGATATGGGAAGAAAATAAACCTAAAGTATCACAGTTGTTTGGATTCTGGCCAATTTTCCCAGAAAAGGGCTTTAGATTTAAATGTTGTTGTTTACGCAAGATAGCAAAAAACTCTATTTTTAAACTAAAGAGTCTGCACTTATTTTCCCGCCAAAAAAGAAAAATGGGGTGCAGCAACCTATGGTGTTGGCTTTGGACAATCACCCAAGGCCTCATAAACAATTGTTCATGAGTTATGAAGCCAAGGACAAGCAACCTGAGCTCACCTCTCCCCTTCCCCCATTGCACAGAGTTTTCCAGGTTATCGGTTTTTTAAAAAAATAAAAAGGCAGGACTGGTTTATTTTCGTGGTTTGCTAACATACATCAAGCCAGAATTCCCTTGTACAGGTGATAACAGGGAACTCTGGTTTAGTAAAAAGAATCAGGCTTTTTATGTTGAAGCCTTCATACAAGAAAAGGCGGGGAGGGGGGAAGCAGTCACAACATACGATCATAAATCATGGTTTAGGTGGCCTCAAACAACCAACCCAATTATACCATGAAGCCTCAAAGAGAGAGTTTAACTTAGCCCCTGCGTTCCATCCAAACATTTTTTAAATGAGTGATAAATGAACCAAGGACCAAAATGTTCCACATAGGAGTTGTAGTTCTTTACTCCTGAACAGACACGCTCCACATTGCCCTCACATGTACTCTTTTGGTTTCTTTTAAAGCACTGTCTGTGGTACAAAATTAGTCTTGTTATTCAATGAATTATCATCGAAGTTCTGTGATCCACCCTAATAATACAGTAATGATGTACAAAAAGACATACTTTCCAGTCATGTTTACCTGGCCTTCCAGCATCTCTCGCTGTAATCCTGACCGCTCTTGCTCAGAACTGTTGGTTCTTCGTATAGAAAGACTGTGAGATTTGCGTTTTTGCTTTGCTTGGCGAGCTGTGGCACAACTTCCACTTTCTGTGGGCATTACTTCAAAAAATAACTTCCCAGAAGCTCCTAAGGTAAACTAAAGCCAAGTATTAAATATTACAATTTGCCTTATAAAATAAATTATTCCTACAAATGATGTTTTTAATTGAAATGTTTAGGCCTGCTAAATTATTATCTTTAATAATTTTTAGGGTAGGTTTTCTGTTCTCAATGCTTTACAGAAAAAGTTTCTTTCAGTTAAGGCTATGGCTATAATTAATTCAACGTCTATTAAAATCACATTGCAGATAATATCAATATTAAAACAATGGAATTGTTACACCACACTTATCACCATTAATTGAGTGATCTCATAAAGAAAATCATTAGGCCCCTTAAGGTCTAACATTTTCTATATACAAAATACAATCAGAATTTCAAAATGCTCCCAGCAAACAATCAAACATCTTTTGTAGTTCAATGAAACACATGCAAAGTCATAAATCCAGCTGAAAATACAGGAAGATATTTGAAGGGCAGTGTCAGGGAAATCAGAGTCAAATATTTGCCGATCATTTACAGCAAATAATGCATATAGCAGGAATACTGCCAGATTACCCAAAACATTAATTCCTATCAAACCTGCTCTTTGTAAACTGCCATGTACACATATGGCAGTTTAGACCAAAATAAATAATTCTTCAGCAGATACTTCTATTGATTGTATTTGTAGTTTTCTTTCCTTTTCTGTTTTGGCTTTATTTAAGGAGTTGCTGTGCATTTCAAAATGTAACTACATAAAACCAAATCTGAACTGTGTCCAAGTGACCTGACAGTACACTTCAACCAGGCTTACCTATGCATTGATCATTTTGCTCCCCTTAGAAAATTAAGTTATACTTTGTCTACAGCAACATCCAAGAAACTGCACTGCATTCAAATTGTCTAACAATAAATGTAAATCTATTAAGTAAGTAGAATCCCAACCACTCTTGGCCAATGGCAATGCTGAGTTAATTAATAATCTTTTGTTTAGGAAGATAAATGCCATTCAGTCGATTTTAATTAAAATTATTATTTTTCTTATAAGTACTTACAAAGATCTGGAGAGGCAGACACCATCTTATTAAAAGTATTTGTCCTCTCCCACACAGAAAAGAATGTCTATTTTAAAATGGACTCTGCTATATGTGCAAACAATCTAAACTACATATATATATATATATATTTATTCATTTGCCCAAAAACAGATTAGTAAGCAAAGAAGTTTGAGTAGGATTTAAAACAACTATGTGATAAACCCTAATTTTTGACAACACACTAGCTCTTTGGTAAATTAGGAGAGAGAACTCACATACCTTTAATGACTAGCAATTGCCAGGTTCTAAAAAACTGAGAGTATAAAATGGATAAACAAAGACAAATGCAACTTTTTCAGATCAAAGCAATATAAAGAAATCACTACAAGCCAAAAAAGAAAAAAAAACCCTACTAATTTCTCTTCCATCATATTTACTATTTAAGACAGAAGATATAGTTCCTTATGGAATCTGAATGTCAGCAAGGGGTATTTGCCTGAAGCAGCCTTTCCTTCCATCCTGCTAAACATTTGCACATACAGTTTTCAGGTCTGCCCAGAAAAAAATAGGTAATTGAGCATTTTTAAAATATAATAAAAACAAACACAACTGATATTAGCGATTTGGAAAATGTTTCCACTCGAAATATCTTACATAGGATCAAGCTAGGAATGATAGTTTTGTGAGATCAAATTCACTTTATTTGTTATACCACTTTTTTTGTTCTTCTTTTGGAAGTTCGTGATTGGTTTCTTATAACACCATCAACCATGGTGGCTTGCTGTAGCAGTTTCTTAACCACTCTGGCTGGGACCAGTCAATGCAGTAAGACACCACAGTTTACTGTGTTGTGTGAAGCTAGCCATTATGAAGAGTCTTCCACTTAATTTTCCTCAGACTCCTCTGACACAATCAAAGAATTGTGTTTTCCTTATTTTCTATTAACGTTGAAACATCTACCCTTTAGTCACTGTTAGTTCAGTAAGGCCGAATGCCAAGTACTGCACCCAGGAAAATTAACCAAATGCCTATAGTTACAAGATGGGGAATACTTGGCTCAACAATACTGCAAGTGAGAAAGATCCAGGAATAACCCAGGCAGTTGAAACGATTGCTCCTAAGTGCCCTCTCTGCTGTAGAGCTCATATAGCTCCATGGTTTATCCCAGAGCTGGGAGCAATGAAACAACTTAGAAGATGGCTGGAATGCAGTGAAGAACTCACAGTGAACACTGGTATGTGTCTACAATCAGGTATATTTTGAGGGAGTGAGAGCAGCAAGGAAGCAGTACCTCGCTGCCTCTGTTCAATCCTCTCTGTACCGCCCAGCAGAGCTTTTCAAGGTTGTCTGAGCCTTATTACGTTCTGGCTGGAAGGACACCTTGGAACCATCTTTGGTGCTCTGTAACCTACTCACTCACGGGGCACTTCCAGGAAAAAATTCTGTTGCATTTGCCAGGACCTAGACTCCAGAATTACAGCATCTGAACTGGTGGAGTTATCCTGAGCACAGTCCAGTCCAGTTTCATTGGATGCATTTTAGTCAGTACAGCTCAAGGAAGAGGACAAGGTGCTTGGGCAGGTTTGTGCGACCACATCCTTCTGGCTTATAAAAGCCAGCAAGGAAAGGATAACTGGCTGGGCCAGGGAGGTCACCAACACCTATGCAAAAGGGAGCAGTCCCATGCTGCCTTAAAGAGGCTGTGCCGAGACCAATTCTCAAGAAACCCTCCCTTGACCCACAAAATGTGAACAACTACAGGCCAGTAGGAAATATTCCTTTCCTGGGCAAGGTTCTAGAGAGGGTGGTTGCCAGTCAACTCAAGGGAGTCTTGGATGAAACTGATTATCTGGATCCATTTCAATCAGGGTTCAGGCCTGGTTTTGGCAGGGAAATTTAGTGATGTGACTCCTACTTGGACCACCATCTCCGGAAGGTGGTGCTTGGGGAATATTGTTCAGACCCACTGATTCTCCAGTATGGAGTTTCTCGGGGGTCTGTTCAGTCTCCCATGCTATCTAACATCTACCTGACACTGCTGAGTGAAGTCATCCAGAGTTCAAACTGCTGAGAGTTCAAATCCAAACTGCTCAGAAACATCATCCAGACAAGACTGAGGAAGTCTTAGCAGGTGGTTCTTCTGTCCAGATGGAGGGAATTCAACCTGTTCTAGATGGGGTTGCATTCCTCTTGAAGGAGGTGCTTTGTAGCTTCGGGTGCTCCTTGATCCATCCTTGTCACTTGCAGCTCAAGTAATATCAGTGGCTCAGAGCACCTTTTATCAGGTTCAGCTGGTGGCCCAGTTGGATCCCTACCTGGACAGGGATAACCTGACTTCAATGATTTATGGTCTGGTAATCTCTAGATTAGATTACTGCTATTATGTAGGGCTGCCCCTAGACGGTTCAAAAGCTGCAGTTGGTGTAGAATGTAGCAGCCAGATTAATAACTGGGACCCGGAGATCCAAACATTTAAGACCAATTCTGGCCTGCCTACACTGGCTGCCCATGTGCTTCCAGTCACAATTTAAGGTGCAGAATTTCACCTATAAAGCCCTACATGGCTTGGGACCACAACACTTGTCAAGTCCCCTCTCCCAATCCCAATCTGCCTGGACACTATGCTCAACCTCTGGGGCCTTCCTCCAGGTCCCAAGCCCTCAAGAGGCACAGCAAGAGGCAACTAGGGGGAGGGCCTTTTCTATAGTGACCCTTTATCTTTGGAACAACCTCCCTACTGCAGCCCACCTGGCGGCAAACTTGCTATCTTGGCACCAGGTTAAGACTCTTTGTGGAGACCTTTAAAGACTTCCCTGGTCATTTAGGAGCATGACACAATTAGCAAGGTGTTTTCTTTTATTCTTGGCTGAGTCTTTTGTATTGTCATATATTTTTATGCTATTTAAAATTAATTTTAATTCTTGTTAATATTTTATCTATTATATTTTATTGTTTTTCATATTTTGGTGTAAATTGCCCAGAGAGCTATGGGCAGTAGAGAAATTGATGATGTTGAAGATGATTATGATGATAGTGATGATGATAGCAGCACTACTCAAGCATCTGAAAGGTTGTCACCAAAGAGGAGACCAGGATCTTCTCTCAGTAATCCCAGAGAGCACGACATGAAACAACAGGCTCAAGTTACAGGAAGCCAGGTTCTGGCTGAACATCAGGAAGAACTTCCTGACAGCTGGAGCACTAAGACAATGGAACCAATGATCTAGAGCAGTGGTGGTGAACCTCTGGCACACGTGCCACAGCGGGCACACAGCCCCTCTGGCGGCACACAAGTCGTCCCAGCAGCCAAGCAT